>NC_037676.1:56641351-56704885 GCF_003255815.1 Theropithecus gelada
AAAAAAAAAAAAAAAAAAAAAAAAAAAAAAAAAAAAATTCCAGATTTCAAAGTCCAATTCACATTTTCGTTTCTTACCTTGTTTGAACATCCTGAAGCCTCTTACATTGTTGTCTACACCCTTCGTAAAAACGTTTCTCCCCTGATGTTGCGACACCAGCAATGTCACCATCTCCTCCTTCCTCCCCAGCCTCCAATCTTCTTTGGCTTTCTCCTTGCCCTTATATGTTGGTTATTTCTTAGGGTTCCATCCTAGATTTTCTTCTCTTACTGATCTATGTATTTTCCTCGGGGTGTCTCATTCAAATCTTTGGCTTCAGTTGCTTCCAATATACCAATGATTTCCAAATCTGCATTTCTTTCCTGGGCTTCATATCCTTATTTCAAATGTGCATTCCTGCCAAAGAAGCATCTCAAAAAGAGCATGTCCAGCTGAAACTCATGAGATTTTTCTTCCTAAACTCACATTTACTTGCATGCTGTTTAGGTCAATAATATTATTATTCATTTATTTGGAAATAACAAAAAAGAAAATCCAAAGCAATAGCTTACAATTTTTGTAAAGCTGTTTTTTACTCCTCCTCCTCCTTGCCCCCCGCCCCTGACATGTAGTAAATCTCCAAATCCAATTCTAGTTATATCTTGTATCTACTTCCGTTTTTCCTCCTGTTACCCTTGCTGACACCATCTATTCCTTGAATGATCGCAACTGTCCTATTGATCAGCCTCCTGCACACTTTTTCCCCACCCCTCGTCAGGGCGATCTTTCCAGCATGTATGTGGCATTGTCACTTCTGGCAGTCAACATTCTTCCATGCTTCCTCCTCACCTGCAGGATGAAATTCATGCTCCTTAAGCAGGCAAAGGCACAGGAGTCCTTCATTATTTGATCCTATGGAGTTTCCCATAGAGTGTCTTGCCATTCCTAGTTTCTACCCTGTTACCTAGCCGTGCTTTATGATGGGACCGTGCCTGTGCTCAGGTGGTTTTCTCTGTCTGAGGTGTCCATACCCTCTGATCTGTGTGTCCCCTCTTAGAGGTCATCTCCTCTTTGAGAGCTTCCCTCTCTCTCAGCCCCCAGGGCATTTGCTTGGTTTATCTAGCAAATTCCCAAATCAGTTAGAATCAGGCCTTATCATATCTCCCTGTACTGTAGATACATTTACATCTCTATTTCCCCACAAGGCTGTGTCTCCTCTGTGCCCCACACACTGTCCAAGCCCACTGATAGGTGTGCAAATGGATTAGTCAGAACTAATGGGGAGGTCAGAACAGGGATCCTTCACTTTCTCTTTGAAGCAGCTGCAGAGATTAATTTCTCTTCATTGTTAAATCAAGATAGAGATATTAAATTGCTTCATCATGAAAAAAATGGGTTCAAAATAAATAATTTGGGGATGTAGATGGAATGAATTTTCCCTCACAGAGGGATCAAGATCATTCCCTGTAGTCTCATCGTTGGCTTCCTCCCATGGATTAGCAATGTGGGCCAAGATTTAGAGAAAATAAGAGATACTGGAATGAAGGCATTTGGGGGGAAAAAACGAAAACCAGGTGGGTTACTTGGAAAGAAAGGTACCAAAGGAGATGAGGGAGACAGAACAAGAAAAGGAAAAAAGATTGTGGGAAAGAATGCACAGAAACAGTACTAAAGAATAGTCCATTTGCTGCCAATAAGGGGCTACAGGGAAAAAGAAATACAGGAATGAGAGGAAACCCTGACAGGATGCAGCTTCACAATTCTTTTCTGAGCTCAATCTCAGGCAGGCTTCTTGATATTGTCTCTAAAGTGTGTGTTCACCCTGAGACGCTCATGTCCATGTAATTTCTCTCTCTGAGGCATTCCAGGGTCAAAAGGTCAGAGCTCCAGCATTAGAATAGGAAACTGTCTTTTCTGGACAGAGGTGCCATCTTAGGAATAAAGCTAGCCAATGCTTCAATCATTTGATGAAATAACTCCAATAATTATGAGTTTAGTTTAACACATTGATGAGATGTTTATTGACCCCAATTGTTGCATTTAATTTCTTCTATCTTGTATAGTTATACAGGATTTTAATAAATTCTATGCCAAATCTTAATATTCTTCAATATCAAAAGTCAGAAATAACTCTTACTCAAAACCATATAAGAGATCTAAGCTATAGCTGGCAATTGCTTCAGTTAAAGAGTGATAGAGCTATAAATTTAATCCTAATTTTAAAATTGCAGCAAAACATAAGGATTGAATTTACAAATCTCCCATTTTTTTCCAAAGATTTCTCCAGAATTGGAACTTTTGTTTGTTTAGTAATAAGCTACATGTTGAATGAAATTATCCAAAATTTCATAAGAGTGTTATGTGGTAACACTTTAAAAGTAAAATATGCTTTCTTATTTAATCCCCTGGTAATGTTTGCCTGGTACTGAAAGGCAACACCACATCTAATTATTTTAAAGTCAGCAGATATTAAAGAAACTAAATTTTTGCAAAGATAGAAATTATAATAACCTTCATTTTCATTTATTTATTTATTTATTTATTTTGTGTGAAACAGAGTCTCACTCTGTTGGCTAGGCTGGAGTGCAGTGGCACAGTCTTGGCACACTGCAACCTCCACCTCCTGGTTTCAGTCAATTCTTGTCCCTCAGCCTCCCGAGTAGCTGGGATTACAGGTGTGCACCACTACGCCCGGCTAATTTTTGTATTTTTAGTAGAGATGGGGATTCACCATGTTGGTCAGGCTGGTCTCCAACTCCTGACCTCAAGTGATCCACCCACCTGAGCCTCCCGAATTTCTGGGATTATAGCCATGAACCACCATGCCCGGCTATAACCTTCATGTTCAAAGCACTCTCCCATCTATAATCAAGGCCTCTAAGAAAATCTCCTTTCTATATATATTCTCGAGTCAGAATTATTAGTCTCCATCTTTCATCTCAGTCTTCTTCAAATACCAAACTCTTTACTAAGCAGTTAGACACAAGCAGTTTCACCAGTTCTATCTCTCAAATAAGGTTTCATAAGTTCTGCCTTGTGATTGCCCATCAGAGGGGATATGGATTTGTGGGCAAGAAATAGAACAGAAACCTAACTGTTCTGTGAAATGTAGTGTTTAGGTTAATATTCTTCCTTAACGGCCACCTGCTTTTTTTTTTTTTTTCTTTAACACTTCGTTCAAATCTCTCAAACCTTGCACCGCAGAATCATGATCATGGAGTGTTCAAGCCTGAAGGGAGTGGAGAGATTGGGCCAGCTCCTCTTGGATGCATCCTGAAATCGAGGACCAGTCAGAGGCAGGGAGTCGCCCATTATCAACCCCGCTCACCAGGAGGAGGGCCAAAGAGTGGAACTCGGGTTTCCCAGCTCAAACCCTCCCCATCGGGGCACATCACACCACCTCTTCCCATGCCACTGAAAACATCCCCTAAAGTCCGAAACACATTTCAGATTCATGAGCCAATCCGGTTTAAGAGAATTGGTGTTGGCTACCTGTGTTAGAACAGACAGAACGGACCACTCGAGAATCTTTTGTATTTGTTGACAAATGATAAATAGAGATAAAAGAGAGGAAAGAGGGGAGATGAACTTGGAGCTGGATGGCTTAACATTGAAGCCATGTAGCTTAGCAGTTAAACACAGGGACCCGGCCTCACACTGCCTGGCTCCCTCCTCTAGCTGCATTGTCTGCTAATGACTGTGTGGCCCAGGGCAGCTCCTTGGTCTCTCTAGCCTCACCTGTTTCTGTGATGGCTACATGAGCTTGAGGATTTACAAAGAGTCCTGGTACACAGTGAGCACACAGGTGTTAGCTATTACGGAAAGATCTCCTTTTTATTCAGAGGAGTCCAACATAACTTTGCGGTACTTGAAGATGTCTTATATAGTCATTCATCTGCAAAGACGTGGTCTTTTCAGCACTTCTTTCTCTCTCTAATGTGGTTCTACTAAGCTACCCACATTTAAGATCCCAGCCAGGTCACTTGGGTGCTACTAAACTATGTAATTCAGTGTGACCCTAAGAGACCCATATAGGAATGGAGCTATGATTTGTTTTAGGGCTGTCCCGAGCCAGCTCATCTACCCCACATAGACTGTCTTGAAAGGAAGACATGTCTGCTCCCTAAGAACCTGGGGGTAGGAGTATCTCATTCCCGTCAACATTCCACACATCCCCTGCTGAACCCAAGAGGAGGATTCCAACCTTCAAGTCCATTTCAGACAGAAGGACCCAAGGTCAAGAAGGAAAGCACTGAAATTAACCAAGGATCTTCCCTTTCTCTTCATCCCCTGGGAGAACATTTCAGGTTTATTAGACAGTTTGTCTGTTAACATTATTCACTTGAAACAAAACCCTGGGTGTGTGCCTTTTGGAGAACCATGTAAATCAACAAAGCTATACATAGAACAGAGCGACTGGCTCAGGAGCCAAGTTCCCCACAGATAGCAGGCGGACAGATCGCGCCGAGGAAAGGAAGCGCAGCCTTTCCTTATTTTTCTAGCATCCTCGGCTTAGCAGTCAATGCACATCCCGTATACTGATGTCGGCTATTCAAATAAATATTGACAAATGGTGACTAATTATTACAAGACATTAGTTTGTATAATTACACTGTAAGTAATGGTGGAGCTCATTTCTGAAATGTCTGAATTAACATGTATTTATTATTTTGTTCTTAATTTTAGAGGTAATTTAGAAATGGCATATCAAAAAGTAATCACATATTTAAATTCATAATTAGCAAAACTAAAATATCATTTATGCATACTTCAAAAAACTCTACATTACCACTGTGGTTTAATTCAACTCAGAGACATTTAAAAGTGGAGACGAGCAGGCATCTGTGCCATGCTAATGTCTTTCTCACATTTCCTTAATGCTGTTGTAATTACGTGTGGAAACACAGAAAGCCACGTCCCATCTGCCCAGCACACGTCGCCTCCTGTTTTTTGTTTCCTTACATTGACGTTAGGCACTTCTCTGGTTTTCCAGACAGTTTTCAGTTCTGAGGTAAAAGTTGTTTCTCAATTTCTTCTCAGGTTGTGTGAGGGAGTATCTCATAAATCCTAGGCTGACCGCTTTTTGGAGATCACAAACAAAACAAGATTGCTATGAAGCCCTGGGGTGAAATTAAGCTTCCAGGGTTGTGGCTTTTATAGTGCTTCCCCCTTTTCTAATTCCCTCTCCCAAACCTCTCCTTCCAGGGTGCGCCATGCAGAGTCCTGATGCAGGCCCAGTGCCTTGTCTACTGCCAACCGGGGGCCAGCTTTTGCATTTGCTTTGAAGGTCTATTCCAGAATCTTTTTTCTTTACTTTTTTTATTTTATTTTTTTAATTTAAGATACAGAGTTGGCCAACCGCGGTGTCTCATGCCGGTAATCCTAACACTTTAGGAGGCCAAGGCAGATGGATCACGTGAAGTCAGGAGTTCGAGACCAGCCTGGCCAACATGGTGGAACCCCGTCTCTACTAAAAATATAAAATTAGCCGGGAGTGGTGGTGCACGCCTGTAATCCCAGCTACTAGGGAGGCTGAGGCAGGAGAATCACTTGAACCAGGAAGGTGGAGGTTGCAGTGAACCGAGATCGTGCCATTGCACTCCAGCCTGGGCAACAAGAGTGAAACTCCTTTTCAAAAAAAAAAAAAAGAGAGAGAGAGAGAGAGAGTCTTGCTCTGTCATGCAGGCTGGAGTGGAGTGGTGTGATCTCAGATGACTTCAGCCTCGACCTCCTGGATTCAAGCAATCCTCCACTTCAGCCTCCCGAGTAGCTAGGGCTACAGGCATGTGTCTCCAGGCCCAGCTAATTTTTAATTTTTTTGTGGAGACACAGTCTTGCTTTGTTGTGCAGCAGTCCTTCTGCCTTGGCCTCCCAAAGTGTTGGGGTTACTGGCACAAGCCACCGCGCCCTCCTTTTCCTGAATGTTCAGGTGAAAATCTGAAGGGAAGAAGCAGGGTGGGCTTGACTAGCTTCAGTGGTGACTTGTTCTTCAGGGTCTTTGGTCAGATGAACCCTTCCATGCAGTGATGCTCGGGGACCTATACTTACAGTGAGACGGCAGAGCATTTTCTGGCTCGTTAAGCAGAACCGATAAGGACATGACTTACAAGGACACGGCATTCCTGAAGCCAAAGATGTCCCAGCTGCGACCTGTGTCCCAGCTGCGGTCCACTGCCTGGCAAATCCACCTTCTTTCATGGCTGGTCCAATCTCCACCTCCTTATGAGAGAGCCCCGCTGCTGGCTGTGGTTATTTTTACAGATTGGCCACTTTCTTAGGGAAGACAAAGGTTTCCTGATAAGGTTTTGATTTAGCAAGTGGATGTATTCTCACTCTCTGAACCTCCTGAAGCTGTGTGCCTGTCACTCACCCTGCAAGACTCTACCACCAGGCTTCATCATGAGAAAAGCCTCTCCTGGCCCCAAGGGAGCACTAGAGCAGGGCAGGGCAGAGTCTCTCATTCTGTACCCACACGCTAGCGATGTCGCTGCCTGTCACTTGTGTACACAGCCTTCATCCCACGTGACTTACGAGCTCTCGAGAGTGGGAAATAGGTCTCCTTCGCCATCCTATCTCCTGGCTTAGCAGGGTCCCATTCAAAATGCATATGTGCCCAGCAACAAGGGCACACCCTGGGGTCCTTTCCCGAGCTTCTGACTGGGAGCTCCAGCTACCTGCTATTAGCTGCATTCAGACATCAAACAGGTAGTGTTAAAATCACTGGATTCTCTTCCCCTCCCTAGAGCTGCTCCTGCTCTGGTGTCCCTAGTCAACAGTCATTATTCACTTGATTGCCTGAGCCTCAGACCTGGAGTCGCACTTAGCTCCCCCATCTCCCCAGACACCCCCCACACACAACATAGCTTCCACCTTTAATCCGTTACCTAAGTCCTGCTAGCTTCTTATCATTCAAATTTATCAAGTGCTCTTTATTTGCCCTGGCACTCCCTTCATTTCAGCAATGATGTCACCTGAATTAATATAACAGCTTCCAAATCAGTGTCCTTGTCCCCACTGCAACTACCCTTCATCATAAGAACTATCTCTTGCACATACATTGGTAGCTCCACTGCTTGCTGGAAGGAGCTTAGCAGCCTTAGTGTGGTTTCATGGGCCACTGCTATTTTACCCTGTCCGTCATCCACTCCTCCTACCTCTGGTCACAGTGCCTGATTTTCACAAGGGCAACTCCCCTTTCCACATCCTCCCTCCTTTCCCTTTGATCCCCGCCCATTCCTCTCTACCTCCTCTGATAAGCCAGCTCCAGGGCAGAAAGAGGGATCATCCCTCTGGTGCAGTGACTGATTCAGGCTTGGCCATTCGTCTCCACCAGCCTCACGGAAAATCAGTCTTGGGAACTACCGGTCAGCAAGAGCTCCTTCTGCTGGGTTTGCAAATTGGCAGAATCTGAGCCTGGAGCTGCTGGTGGCCATCTGGACATGGGTGACTCGGCCTGCAAGAGATGGGCCGACAGCAGAGACTGAGCACAGACTTCTGACATGGCCAAGCACTCGGATCCAGGCTTGCTCAAACCGTTGCACCCCTAGTCTTCAGTTTCTGTTTAGATTTGTATTTTTTAACTTGCCAACAAAAGAGACATGACTGCTCCAGATACAAGACCCCTGGTGACCAGGACTCTCCCTATCTTTTGGAGGGTCCATGCTTTCTCATACCTCTCAACTATGGCTCAAGTTACCTCCTTTTCTGGGATTTCCTTTTCTTTTCTTTGTTTGAATATCTCCTATTCATCCTTCAAAAATCTGCTAAGACTTCACCACCTCTGAGAAGCCTTTTCTGACCCCCCCCCCGACTCCTTTATCATTACCTTCTCATAGCACTTATCACATTGCATCCTAATCACCTCTTTATCTGGGGGGACTTTCTCTAGACTATAGCCTCCTTAAGGCTAGTATTGTTTTCTCATTGTTGTACCTCCAAAATCATATGTATTCACTCACATGTATGAAATAAGAAAATTAACCCTCAAAAAGAGACAAAAGAGAAATTATTATCTTGGTTTCATTTAAAATAGATTTGTATATACTTGACCCTCTGCATCTGTGGATTCAACCAACCAGGGCTCAAAAAATTAGGAAAAAAAACCAATAAAAATGACAATACAATAAAAAAATTAAGCAAATAAAAAACAATATAGGTTAACCACTACTTCCATAGTATTGACATAGTATTAGGTATTATAAGTAATCTAGAGATGATTTAAAGTATACAGGAGAGTGTGCATAGGTTTTATGGAAATAGTGCACCACTTTATATCAGTGACTTGAGCATTTGTGGATTTTGGTATCCATGGGGGTCCTGGAACCAATCCCTAAGGGTACAGAGAAGCAACTAACCATATTTTAAAAGATCACTTCCTTGGCTAAATCATAGAGAATGGGCTGGCACAAGGAAAAGTTTGGAAGCCTGGAGAGTAGTTGCAGTGATTTAGGCAAGAGATGATGGCATTATGAACCACGGTAGTTTGAATGGGGATGAAGAGCAAGGGATAGATTCAAGATACTCAAAAGACCTAAAGATCAAATATCAGGGAAATGAGGACTACAGAGAAGGAAGAGGTCCAAATGCCTCACAAGGTTTCTTCAGATAGGGAAACACACAAGGAGGAAGAGTTTTGGAGTCAGGGAACTTTAGATCTGTTTTGTTTTGTTTTGTTTTTTTAATTTAAAATTGAGATATGGCCAGGCATGGTGGCGTGTATGTAACTGTAGTCCCAGCTACTTTGGAGGCTGAAGCAGGAGGATCACTTGAGTCCAGGAGTTCTGGGCTGTAGTGCATTGCGCTGATCGGGTGTCCACACTAAGTTTGGCATCAATGTGGTGACCTCCTGGGAGCAGGGAATCACCAAATTGCCTAAGAGGGGTGAACTAGCCCAGGTCAGAAATGGAGCAGGTCAAAACTCCTGTGTTGCAGCCTGGTCAATATGGTGAAACTCCGTCTCTACTAAAAACATAAAAATTAGCTGGGCGTGGTGGCAGGCACCTGTAATCCCAGCTACTCGGGAGACTGAGGCAGAACAGCTTGAACCCGGGAGATGGAGGTTGCAGTGAGCCAAGATTGTGCCATTGCACTCCAGCCTGGGCAACAAGAGTGAAACTCTGTTTCAAAAGAAAAAAACCCAAAAACCAAAGCAAACAAACAAAACTCCTATGCTGAACAATAGTAGGATCACACCCGTGAATAGCCACTGCACTCCAGCCTCAGCAACACAGTGAGACCATGTCTCTAAAAATAAATAAATAAATAAATAAAATAAGAGGTATGATCCACGTGCCATAATATTCACCATTTTAAAATATACATTTCAGTAGTTTTTAGTGTATTCACAAGGTTTTCTAACCATCACCATTATCTAATTCCATAACATTTCATCACTTTTCAAAAAAAGACCCAAACCAGCCAGGTGCAGTGGCCCATGCATGTAATCCCAGCACTTTAGGAAGCCGAGGTGGGTGGGTCACCTGAGGTCGGGAATTTGAGACCAGCCTGACCAATACGGAGAAATCCCATCTCTACTAAAAAATACAAACAATTAGCTGGGCATGGTGGCACATGCCTGTATCCCAGCTACTAGGGAGGCTGAGGGAGGAGAATCGCTTGAACCCAGGAGGAGGAGGTTGCTGTGAGCCGAGATTACGCCATTGCACTCCAGCCTGGGCAACAAGAGCAAAACTCAGTCTCAAAAAAACAAAACAAAACCCAAACCCATTAGCAGTTACTCCTCATTGCTCCATCCCCCAGCCTTGGGCAACGACTAATCTACTTTCTATCTTCATAGATTTGCCTACTCTGGGCATTTCATGTAAAGAGAACCATGTGATATTGGGTGGTTGTTTCTGGCTTCTTTCACTCAGTGTGTTTTCAAGATTTACTCATGTTGTAGCATGTACCAGTATTTCACGATGTTTTATGACTGAATATGATTCAATTATATAAATATACCACAATTTATTTACTCATTCATTAGCTGAGGAACACTTGGTTTGTTTCTGCCTTTGGGCCATTGTGAATAGTGCTTACACCAATGGTGGTGTAAAAGTCTTCTTTTTCACCAGAACACTGGTGTAAAAGCTTTTGTGTAGACATATATTTCCTATTCTCTTGGGTATATACCTAGAATTTGAAAGCTGGATTATATGGCAACTCTATGTTTAACTTTTTGTGGAATTACCAGACTGTTTTCCAATGTGGTGGCAACATTTTACATTTCTACCAGTAATTTATGAGAGTTCCAATTTTTTTGACAAACTCGTCAACACTCGCTATTAATATCTTGTGTTGCTTTGATATAGCAATCCTAGTGAATGTGAACTGGCATCTCATTGTCATTTTGGTTTGTATTTCCCCAGTAACTAATGACGTTAAGCATATTTTCGTGTGCTTTTTGGCCGTTTATGTATCTTCTTTGGAGAAATGTCTATTTAAGTCATATGCCCATTTTTTAAGATGGAAAACAAAATTTTATTCTAAAAATAGAACTCAGTAAAATGAAATAACAAAAGATAATAAAAAGGAAGATAAAAGGTATTTTTAGATATTTAAAATATCTAAAAATCAGATTTTTTAAAAAGTGAATGGAGAACTGAAGATGCCATCCTAGAATTGTTTTTGGGGCCAAGTTAAAAAAAAGTCAACGCTATTAATGGTATGTAGACAGAGAGGCAGAAGAATGTGGAAGCCTCTATCTCTGTTTCCTCCTGACTTTGTTCATAGCTGACATTCCTTCTGCCCCACACAGCGGGCTGGCCCCAGCACAGCTGCCCTGGGCTCGGCTGTGATTGATACCGATGCTCCAAAGTCAACAGGTGTGTTCTGATGTCAGAGTTTTTCGTGTTTCCTTTGGATGCATTCCAAGCCTGGATAGAGACGTGTCTGCCTGAAATGGCTTATCTCTTCCACAAGACTGGGTGGCTGCAAGATGCCTGAGACCCTGGTGCTGGAGAATTCTCCATTAGAGTATGTCCCTACAAGTCAGTAAGCTTCCAGGGCTAAGTTCCGTGTTGTGTGATACACATGGAGTCTATGATCACAGGGAAACCAGCTAAAATGTTTGATTCAAAACTTTGAGGCCAGGTGCGGAGGTTCATACCTGTAATCTCAACACTTTGAGAGGCTGAAGTGGGTGGATCACCTGAGGTCAGGAGTTTGAGACCAGCCTGGCCAACATGGTGAAACCCTGTCTCTACTAAAAATACAAAAGCTAGCTGGAGTGGTGGTTGGCGCTCGTAATCCCAGCTACTAGGGAGGCTGAGGCAGGAGAATGACCTGAACCCAGGAGGCAGAGGTTGCAGTGAGCTGAGATTGTGCCACTGCACTCCAGCCTGGGCAACAGAGTGAGACTCCATCTCAAAATATATATATAAAAAAATAAACTTTGGTTCCCAGCAATATCTAAAAATTGTTTTTAGTAAGAAATAGGCATAACACATGGCGATTCTTCTTTCTTGATTTCTAACTAAATTTTTGGTGAGGTCATTCATGGAGAATTTTAAGTTTGAATATATTGTTACTTTTAAACACAGGGTGCAAAACATGATATTTAGATTGTTCATATTAGAAGAAGCTATCGCAATGATCAGTCAATTTATAATCATTCATCAGTCACAGGGGAAGAATAAAATCCTAGATACATCAGAAAAATAAATTACCAAGACACTTAATTGTAGTTTTAAGATCTGCTTGCTCATTGAAATTATTTCATGGGCTTAATTATCAATTCATTGAAGAAACCTGTTTGTGTTTTCACTCGTTAAAGCTTAAATTGTAGATCATATTATCTTCCTTCTCAAAGTTATTAAGGAAGATCTTTCTAAAGCAGGAAAGGATTTTTGGTGTATTGTTAATCTACTAAAAAATACGAAAAACTAGCCGGGCGAGGTGGCGGGCGCCTGTAGTCCCGGCTACTCGGGAGGCTGAGGCAGGAGAATGGCGTAAAAACCCGGGAGGCGGAGCTTGCAGTGAGCTGAGATCCGGCCACTGCACTCCAGCCTGGGCGACACAGCGAGACTCCGTCTCAAAAAAAAAAAAAAAAAAAAAAAAAAAAAAGATGGTCTGTCTATCAAGCTGACTGGGGGAATGTAAGCATTTTTCTCATGCTCTAAATGGCCATGCTCCATGCTAGCTCAGGATCCTAATAAACTCCCCTCTTCCACGTCAGGAATTATTTGATTCAGTTACTCAATGAAATGAACTGGTTCTCTTTTCATTATTATAACCAAAGTCTTACATTGTTATAATAAATATCAAAATTAGAATGTATTTAAATGCGTGATTTCATAGGCTCTGGTCAGTTCTACTGAGAAAACAGAGAGAACTGGACTCTTTTCCCTGGATATTTGAGCCGAAATGAAGCAAGACCCTGTACACATGAATTATGGAGAATAAAACTCAGCAGAACAGGACATTAACACAGATCAGATCAAAGGGCATTTATTGAGAGTAAGAGGTGACATAATTTACAGAATAACTGCAGGAAAAGGAAATGTTCTTGACAATTTTAGATTACCTTTTATGAGAGAGTCCTGGCAGTCTGGAACATGTTTCACTAAAAGCAGGCCATACTTCCAGATTTCTGATTTATAATATTTTTTGAGTGCAATCACTATCTTTGTCTAGGATTGTCCCTATCTGGGCTCCCTTTAGAACAAATCAACAGACACACAAACAGTCCCTGCTCTCCGGGCCCCAACCTCCTTCTTGTGTGGGTGGGCTCTTCCTAAATCAAAAACCCCTGCCTCCTTCAGTTCTCCAGATTTCCCTGCTCCCAGCTTAGCTACCCACACCCCAAGGGAGGGGTGGGTGATAATCCAGCTCTGGCACCTTCCTCTCCCCAACGTAAGCCTCTCTGCAATGAGGCAGCCCAACTCCTCTGATGGGCTCTCACAAAAGGTAATTGAAAAGGAGCATCAGGGCTCCTGTCCGCCTCCCTCACCCTCCTCGCTGGCAGCATCTACCACACTCCTGTGGATATGAGTGGAATCCTGGACCCCGCCATCTCTTCGGTCTCCCTACTCTGTCACCACCAGGGCCAGAGTGTGACAGTTGATGCCTGCTGGATGCTTGGAGATTCCTCAGTTCTACTTTGTTCAGAAAAGGTCTGTGTCAGCTGATGTCTTATCATCTGGCACAAGTTGGCAGATGAGGTTGAGGATTACCTCTGATTGCTGATTCTAGAGAAAGTAGACCCCATAGTAGAAGAGGGGCCCATGCTTGTTGGGTGGGGGTTGATGCTCAGACTCCGCAGCTACCCCTCTTTAAGGGCTTCTCCCATGATGAAAACCACAGCCCTCACCACTGGTGAGGAAACACCAGGGTGAGGTCGCCAGCATTCCTTCATTGTATCCCTACCAGGGATAGTTTTTCCAGCCTGCTTCCACCTTGGATCTCCACACCATGTTTTTGTCTTGTTTTGTTTTGTTTTATTTGCAGATAGGGTCTGGCTCTGTCACCCAGGCTGGAGTGCAGTGGTGCGATCTCGGCTCACTGCAGCCTCTAACCTCCCAGGCTCAAGCGGTCCTCCCGCCTCAGCCTCCAAAACAGTTGGGATCACAAGCACACGCCACCACACTTGGCTAATTTTTCTTTCTTTCTTTTTTATTTTTATTTTTTGTGGAGACAAGGTTTTGCCATGTCACTCTGGCTGGTCTCCAACTCCTGGACTCAAGTAATCTGCCTGCCTCAGCTTCTCACAGTGTTGGGATTACAGGTGTGAGCCACCACACGGCCTCATTCCATGTTTTTAATTCACAGACCTGGCCCAGGAGGCATATTCCCTACTGTCACTTCCCCTCCACCCCTCCAGGGAGAGAAATCCAGCACTCACTCCCATTCTACCGCCGGGAGAGCTGTTCAGACAAAGGCAGGCAACCAGAAAAAACAAACCCAGGCTTCTCTGTCCATCCTTTGAGGCCTGGCAGGCAACAGGGACAATGGAAAAGGGAAGGAATCGCTATACGTTAAGAATTCAGTAGTATTTTGTGGCCACATGTTCTTCCTCTCTTCTTCCAAACTCCTTTATCCCTCAAACTTACCAAGTTGATACTGTACAATTCCTGACTTGTATTGTCTTGAGCAATGAGGCAAGGCTGCAGGGAGTCCACTGAGAAACTGCTGGAGTGAATTTCCTTATCGATAATTCTTATCAGCTCAAATATGCCACTGCTCTCTGACATAGTTTGCATGTTTTCAGAACATGCCCTTTCCCTTTCTTTTTAGTCTTATGGTATCTTTTTTTTTTTTTTTTGACAGAGTTTTGCTCTTGTTGCCCAGGCTGTAGTGCAATGGTGCAGTCTTGACTCACCTCAATGTCTGCCTCCTGGGTTCAAGCAATGCTCCTGCCTCAGCCTCCCGAGTAGCTGGGATTATAGGCATGTGCCACCAGGCCCGGCTAGTTTTGTAGTTTTCATAGAAACAGGGTTTCTCTGTGTTGGTCAGGCTGGTCTCGAACTCCCAACCTCAGGTGATCTGCCCACCTTGGCCTCCCAAAGTGCTGGGATTACAGGTGTGAGCCACTGCGCCCGGCCTGTGGTTTTTTTTTTTTTTTTTTATATAGAGGAGTAGGTATTAAATATGTCTTCTTTCCAGATTATTTTAGTTTGAGATTAACTAAATAATATTCAAAAGGAGGAATTCGATCAGCATCATCTTAAAACCTATCTGAAATCTATTTCTAAGCCCCAGGGTGCCCCACGCTGGTGAGCCTGCCCAGCCTCCGGAGGTGGTATGGACTGAATGACCGCAGGAAGGAAAGTGAGCCTGTGCCCTCTGTAAGCCTCTTTCTGGACTTTAAACAGTACTTGTGGACCATCTCCCTGGGCGTGCTTCTTTGTGGAGTTACTCATTCTCTTGGTTGTTATATTTACCTTGTGAACTTCATTCCCTCTAAAGGGTAGCTAAGGATACAGCAGAATGACTTGAAGAGTCACCATTTAGTAAATGTTTGGTTTGATATCTGCCAAGAAACAGATTGCTATTGATGTCGGCCTGAGTGCATAGGAAGTACCAAGAGTGTTGTGGGGACCTTACTTAGTTCCAAGTGCTTTATGTCCAGCGTCGCATTGAATCTCATTGCAACCCTATTAATAGAATGAAAGCACCATTATTACCTGCTTTAAAAATGAGAGGCTTGCCGGGCGCGGTGGCTCAAGCCTGTAATCCCAGCACTTTGGGAGGCTGAGACGGGCGGATCACGAGGTCAGGAGATCGAGACCATCCTGGCTAACATGGTGAAACCCCGTCTCTACTAAAAAATACAAAAAACTAGCCGAGCGAGGTGGCGGGCGCCTGTAGTGCCAGCTACTCCGGAGGCTGAGGCAGGAGAGTGGCATGAACCTGGGAGGCGGAGCTTGCAGTGAGCTGAGATCCGGCCACTGCACTTCAGCCTGGGCGACAGAGCGAGACTCCGTCTCAAAAAAAAAAAAGAGAGGCTTGCAAATTAGATGGGCGAGGTGGCGGGCGCCTGTAGTCCTAGCTACTGGTGAGGCTGAGGCAGGAGAACTGCTTGAACCCGGCAGGCGGAGGTTGCAGTGAGCCGAGACCGTGCCAGTCCACTCCAGCCTGGGTGACAGAGCAAGACTCCATCTCCAAATAAATAAATAAATAAATAAATAAATAAATAAACAAACAAACAAATAAATAAGAGAGACTTGGAGTGATTTGCTTAAGGTCACACATAATAGGCAGCAGGACCAAGACAAGAAACTAGACCTTGAAACGGTATGTTACATAAATGATACATATTCTTCTCTGGATGGCTCCTTTCCCCATGAGTTTATAATGCATTGTGTACTGAGAACAGAAGGTACCACAAATGAGTTGGTCCTCCCTGGACATGATCTTGGTGCTGGAGTTATGGGTAGAGGCATGGAAACTGTGCAGTTCTTCCTACAGTCAAAGAGTTGGCTTCCTCGGGCAAGAGGCTGAAATTTGATCTAGCTTTGCAAACACGGCTCCTTCAGGCCCTCAATTTTGACTTTTGTAACACACACAGAAAATACAGGAGCTGATTCTCCCTGCATCCCCCACTCCCCTGGGTCTTACTCTTCTTCACTGTTCAGCTTGTCCTTTGGGTGTTTTCATTCACCCTTATTCCTCCAATCAATTCCCTCTCTGGGAAGTTAGCCAGATTTCATTGCTGTAGCGAGCACTCAAAGAACCTCATACGTAGGATACTTACAAAATTCATGGCACTGTGTGTGGCAGCAACTGCTTTAATCCTGGAGATAAGCCATTCCTCCACGTCTAGGTGACTATATCCTGAGGCACTAGGAAGTAACTTTCTGAACACTGAATAGCAAACCAGAGGTAGAACCTGTACAAGTCCACCACTCCTTATCCACAATTCTAAAACCCAAGCAGCTCTAAAAACCACTAGCAAAACCTGGCCTGACCTGCTATGCAGTGGTTGACGGTCTTTACCTTACTTAATATAACAAAATTCAAGTTGTGACTCACAGAACCTGTGTTCCTCCCCTGTTAATGAATAATGGTCTTGAAGGCTTCAAGTTTGTGGTGAGCCTCCACCCCCATGATCATCCTCCACTGACGGCTCCTCCTTCTCATAAATGTCAGCAGCTTCCAGTGATTGGTAGGGTAGGTGGGGGCTGTAAGTTTCTCAGGCAAATTTGCAAATCTTGGACCAAATCCTGACAAATGCATAAACATTTATCAAGTAAATTTAAAAATTCATAATTTCTGATCTTTTATGCTCAGGGAAACTCTACTTCCCTTTTTTTATTTTTTATTTTTTTTCCCCAGATGCAGTCTCACTCTGTCCCCCAGGCTGGAGTGCAGTGGTATGATCTCGGCTCACTGCAACCTCTCCCTTCCAGGTTCAAGTGATTCTCCTGCCTCAGCCTCCTGAGTAGCTGGGATGACAGGCACAGACCATCACGCCTGGCTAATTTTTGTATTTGTAGTAGCGACAGGGTTTTACCATGTTGACCAGGCTGGTGTTCAACTCCTGACCTCGAGTGATCTGCCCACCTTAGCCTCCCAAAGTGCTGGGATTACAGGCGTGAGCCACTGTACCCGGCCCCCTCTCTGAGCTTCAAAGAGGACCCGCATGAGAGTTCACTCTGTGCTGGGTGCAATTGTGTTCTGATGTGAGGACCGTGTGAGCTGAATGGATCCTTTTGCAGTCCACACCTGAAATCGTAAAGATAAACAAAATAACTAAGAAACCCCCGGCAACCCAACACTAAAAATCAAAGTTATTTTTCAGCTTATTTGGCAGAAACAATCTGATACTGAGGGTTTGTTATAATTTCATTCATCCACTAAGTGCGAATATTTATATGTCTTGTGTTGAACTTTTAATATGTTTGCTTCCAGGGTGTTTCAGACCTCTCCGGGTTATTAATAACTGCATGGCGAATGCGTTTTATTCTTTTTCTACTTGGCCCAAAGGCTCTGAAGAAGGGATTAAGATCCTGTAATTTGTTCATTTAAGAACAAAAGGCCCATGTTATTTTTCTAGTCACCACTTACCTTGAATACCATGACTTTCACCAACAAAAAAAATTATTTAGCATACTTTATTCCAACTAGTGAATACATTTTTTGGCATAGAGATTAGTAGTTTATTGCCTATTAGCCATTGCTACAGTAAAGTTTCTGATACTTGAAATGCTGGCTAACCACACTTGCTATTTAGCTGAAATATAATTTGCATGAAATAATCATCACACAGACACTACAATACTAGAAGCACCAGCATTTTAAGAAGTGTGAACTATTTGCTATGGAATTATCTTTAAATTCCTGGTCAGGCACAGTGGCTCACACCTGTAATCTCAGCACTTTGGGAGGCCAAGGTGAGCGGATCACGAGGTCAGGAGTTTGAGACCAGCCTCACCAACATGGTGAAACCCCATCTCTACTAAAAATTCAGAAATTGGCCAGGCACGGTGGCATGTGCCTGTAATCCCAGCTACTCAGGAGGCTGAGGCAAGAGAACTGCTTGAACCAGGGAGGCGAAGGTTGCAGTGAGCCGAGATCACACCACTACACTCCAGTCTGGGCAATAGAGTAAGACTCTACCTAAAAGAAAGAAAGAAAAAAATCCTTATAAACCTGCCCATATTTTAAAATGAAAAGGTTTAAACTGTATTGGAAAACCTGCAAGAGTATGATTTCAACCAACAGAAAAGCATTACAAACTTCCGCACCCAGTTTCTTTTTCATTGTCTCCTAACTGTGAAAGTGGTGTCGCTTGGTGCCACTGCATGCAAACATGAATCCAAGCAAGAGACTAAAACTGTCAGTGGTTGTTAGGAGCCTGTTATCTACATGACTTAGAATGTATCTATATTGATATTTTTAACCAACCAAAATCCAAACATAATGTTGCGTAGAAAATCCATAGATCCCCGAGAATATGTCTGAGAATTCCTCAGGCCCATGAACTCTACTCTGAAAAACACTAAACAATTCCTCTGCCATTATATGTGAAATCCAAAGGGAGAACTGAAGATTCATGCTGATCCCAGAACACCGTATCATCTTAAGCTATCCAAGCATACGAACTTATTCAATCTACCTATAGTTCTCCTGCCTTCAAGCACTCCCCTGGACTGTGATAAAAATATATGTGTACTTGGCATGCAGTGGAATCCTGCCAAGAAGGGCAACTGTTTCTTAAAAATGCTAAATAAACCTAAATTTCTAAAACTTATTGGAAATAAGTTCAAATGAACCAATACAATTTTTAAATGAGCCAGTAAGTATATTTTAACTGACCTGAGTTCATTTGAAATTTTAAATACCTAGTGTTTATTGATGGGGGGAAAACATTTGTGAAGAAACTTCATTTATTGCATTATCTGAATTTATTAAAAATATTTTGCTTGGTCAGGAATGGTGGCCCACACCTGTAAACCCAGTACTTTGGGAGGCAGAGGCGGGCGGATCACCTGAGGTCAGGAGTTCAAGACTAGCCTGGCCAACATGGTGAAATCCCATCTCTACTAAAAATATAAAAAATTTAGCCAGGCGGCCGGGCGCGGTGGCTCACGCCTGTAATCCCAGCACTTTGGGAGGCAGAGGCGAGCGGATCACTTGAGGTCAGGAGATCGAGACCAGCCTGGCCAACATGATGAAACCCCGTCTCTACTAAAAATACAACAATTAGCCTGGCATGATGGTGGGCACCTGTAGTCCCAGCTACTCGGGAGGCTGAGGCAGGAGAATCGCTTGAACCCGGGAAGCGGAGCTTGCAGTGAGCCGAGATCGCGCCACTGCACTCCAGCCTGGGCAACAGAGACTCCGTCTCAGAAAAAAAAAAAAAAAAATTTAGCCAGGCATGGTGGCGCACGCCTGTAATCCCAGCTACTCAGGAGGCTGAGGCAGGAGAATCGCTTGAACCCAGGAGGTAGAGGTTGCAGTGAGCCGAGATAGTGCCATAGTGCTCCAGCCTGGGTGACAGGCCAGACTTCATCTCAAAAAAAATAAAAATAAAATTTTGATCATCCTATCCATGTATTTTCAATTTAGTAAGAGTAAACATAGTAGATACTTTCTGTTGTAGGTTATAAGGCTTGATATTACCAATGGGGGAGGATTTCTAGCTTGGTAGTAAATTGCACTTTAGAGAGGACAAGAAAAAAAGAATGCAAGTGTTTTAACCCTCACGAAGGGTGAAGAAAAACTGATAAAGTTTGCTCTGTTCCAGAGAAGCCTGGAAAAGTTAAACAAAACTGGAGTGATCTAGGACTAAGGAGGGGTTTCAGAGGATCTTTGGATTGAGTATTTGGCAGGACTCTGGGACAATTCCCATATCATCCCAAATTTATCCAAAGCCAAGAAATCTATAAAAAAGAGATCACCATACTTTCGCGATGCGTTGGAGGTGAAGGGTCATTTGTTTTGCAGCTTTATCTTGCGTATTAGACTTCTGTTTCCTAGGGGACAGTAAATGATAGCATGAGGCTTACTTGTTTAAATGTAATCCCTCAATGGTATAAGGCACCATAAATACAAATCAAGTTGACCCAAAACACTATGCTATTTAATATGTAATAATGTTGTAATATATAGATGTTTAATGTAAAAAATCAGTTTTAAAATTATTCGCTTTTCAGTATTCATGTAACAACAATCTATAGGATATATATGAGTGTATATCTATACAAAGACATATGTATGTATATAATTTTAAATTTACCAGTGATGAAGATTGATAACTGTTGTAATAACACAGAAAATACAAACAGGCTGGGCGCAGTGGCTCACTCCTATAATGCCAACACTCTGGGAGGCTGAGGTGGGAGGATGGCTTGAACCAGGGAGGTCAAGGCTGCAGTGAGCCGTGATGGCACCACTGCACTCCAGCCTCGGTGACCGAGTAAGACCTTGTCAAAAAAAAAAAAAAAAAAAGAAAGAAAGAAAAGCAAGAAAGAAAAAAGAAAGAAAATATATACAAATGATTGTCCTGTTATCAAGCATGTGTATTTTAGTTGGTTCTTGAACATCTGTCTGGAATCAGTTGTATATGTTTCTCTGCTGTAAATGCATTATTTTCCTCTGAAGACTTAAAGAAATAACCAAAACAAAATAAAACAAAACAAAAACAAACAAACAAAAAAAACTCTCCAGTTTACCCGGATACTTTTTGGTGGATTCGAAAGGATCTGAGTGTCCTTAACCTCAAGGGCCACCTGAAGAGTAGTAAGAAGGCCTTTTCTTACTACTGGGATGTTGGAGCAACTCAAATCTGTAAACACGTCCCTGTTGCTCAGTTTAATTGAAAGCTGCCTTCATTTATTGCCATTTTGAACAGTACTGCATTGGGATGGGAAGAGAGCCCATTTCTTCCTAATCATTTTGCATCTTTTTTAGAAGTTGCTTCTCTTTTTCACGGGAGGCTATGGTTATGTATCTTGTGGGCAACGTAAAAATGAATAAAATCCTGACTAAATGTTTAGCGCCACCTATTGGTCAAGTACATACTGATTCTTGGTGACAGACATTCCCACCAAAGAGAGAGCAGAAGTAATTTTAATGATTCTTTTTCTTCCAGTGTATATGCCTGTATGCATGCTTTATTGTGACTATTATATTTAAATATAAACATATGCTTAAATATTGGTAATAATATAAATATGGAATTCTTCTAAGTTATGATTTGTATCAGTTAGCTTCACAATACCCTTGAAATAGAATATGCAGTGATAGTCTACTTTTCAACAGTAAAAAGAAAATTCTAGGCTGGGTTAAGTGACTCACGCCTGTAATCCCAGCACTTTGGGAGGTTGAAGCAGGAGGAAGGCTTGAGCTGAGGAGTTCAAGACCAGCCTGGGCAACATAGTGAGACCTTGTCGCTCCAAAAAAGAAAAAAAGAGAAAAAAAGAAAAGAAAAAGGAAACGGAAAAGAAAATTCTAGAGAACAAGGAAGAAACAACATGACATTGTCACATATTGTTTGTTATATTTGTCTTGAAATACATATTGTCACCTATGCACAGAGTATCTTGAATGTGCTCTATATCTTTTGAAACAGACTTTAAAATGGTTTTCCACAGAAGTTTGAAATAATGATGTTATTTAAATTCAGTTACTTATCTGTGCTAAGAATGAACTGGCTACAAATGGTGCTGAGACAAGTGGATTTGCACTGGAAAACAATAAAATTGGACTCCTACCTCATACCATAAATGACACTTAAATCAAAATGGATCAAATGCCTGAACAAAATGTAATACATAGGCCAGGCATGGTGGCTCATGCCTGTAATCCCAACACTTTGGGAGGCCGAGGCAGGAGGATTGCTTGAGCCCAGGAGTTCAGCACCAACCTGGGCAACATAATGAGATCTTGTCTTTATTACTTTTAAAAAAAGTAATATATGCATATAATGGGATATTATTTGGCCTTAAAAAGGAAGGAAATTATGACACATGCTACAATATCCATGAACCTTGGGGGTATTATGCTAAATGAAATTGGTCAATCAGAAAAAGACAAAGACTGTAGAATTCCACTTATAAGAGGTAGTCAAATTCATAGAGACAAAAAGTAGAATGCTGGCTGCCAGGGATGGAGGTGGGAAGAAATTTGGATTGTTGTTCAGTGGATACAGTTCCCATTTGGGAATGTAAAATCATTCAGGAGATGGATGGTGGCAATATTTGCACAACAATGTGAATACAATCAACACTACTGAATTGTATACTTAAAATGGTTAAGATAGTAAATTTATTTTATGTGTGTTTTACTATAAATTAAAAAAGTAAAACTTTTTAAATGTCTCAGACACCTAAATGTAAGAACTAAAATTAAAATTCATAAAAGAAAACATAAATGTAAATCTTTACGATCTTGGATTAGGCAATAAGTTCTTAGATCTGACGCCAAAAGCAGAGACAACCAAAGAAAAACAAAGCAAAACACACTTCATCAAAATTAATAATTTTTGTGTTTCCAAGGAAATCATTAGGAGAGTGAAAAGACAACCAGGGAGAAATCATTTGCAAACCATATATCTCATAAGGAACTTATATCTAAAACATGAAAATAACTTTTAAGTCTCAGTAATAAAAAGACAAACAACACAATTTAAAATGGGAAAAGAGTGTGAACATTTTTCCAAAGAACATACACAAATAGCCAGTAAGTACATGAAAAGATGCTCGATATCATTAGACACTAGGGAAATGCAAATCAAAACCACAGTAGGATACTGACTCACACCCACTCAGATGGCCGTAATAAAAAAGATAGATAATACCAAGTACTGGCGAGAATACGGAGAAATTGGAACCCTTGTTCACGGTTGGTAGGATTTGTAAATGGTGCCGTCACTTTGGAAAACAATCTGTCAGTTCCTAAAATGGTTAAGCTTAGTTACCACATGGCCCAGCAATTCCACCAAAAATAATTATAAAGATAAAAAACTTGTATACAGATGTTCATAGCAGCATTATTCACAGTAGTCAAAAAGTGGAAACAAACAGTCCACATGTCTATCACCTGACGAACGGATAAATAAAATGTGGCATAGCACACAATGGAATATTATTAAGCCATAGAAAGAAATGAAATGCTGCTATATGCTGCAACACAACTGAGCTTTGAAAACATTGCACTAAGGGAAACCAGTCATACAAGACCACATATGGTATAACTCCATTTCTGTGAAATGTCTCAAATAGGCAAAACTATAGAGATATGAAATAGGGTAGTGCTTTCTTTGGGCCATGTCTGGGGGGATAAACTGCTAAAAGTTTCTTGTTGGGGTCATTAAAACATTTAAAAATTAATGGTGATGATGGTTCCAGATATCTGAATATACTGGAAACCACTGAATTTGTACACTTTTAAAGAATGCATTGTATGATATGTAACATCTTAAAAAGAGCCTTATAGGAAAAGAGTTAATGGGTCAGTACTAGATCCAGCATTGTCAACTTGTGACATTGATTGAAAAATACCTTCAGAATGGGCAAGACTAGAAAAAGAGATATGTGAAACATCCTTGATGGTATTAAGGAATATAAAACTATTCATATTTAGATTTAATGAATGTGAGTTTATTACAGTGCTTTATTTACAGTAAATAATTTCCACTAAAATTAAAGAGACACTGGTCTTACCATTCTTTATCTCTATACTCACTCTTTTCAGCAAACAATATGAACAAGCATCTTAAACCTAGAAATTGTCCCCCAGCTATGACAATTGCTCTCCTTCCTGGAAGTGCCTTTCCTATATGTTAATTTCCTCAGTGCAAAAGCTGTTATTTTCATTCAGAATGTTAAAGATACCCCTAGGAAAAGTCATTTTAAAAGGCTTGATTTTCACAGCCTTCTTCTGCATTAGAAGCTTAAGAGATATCCTAGGGCTAGGCTTCACTCCAGGTTTTAGGAGCAATCTGGGTTAGAATCCGCAGCAGCTAGCTGAAAATGCAGATCCATGGAAGCTATTTCAAACCTATCACATCCGTCCCCAGGTAATTTTTATACTAATACATGCTAGAAACGGATAAGGTTAAAAATTTTCTACTTCTCTACTTTACCAGAGAGGTGGCAGTTTTGAAATCTCATTGCCATGTAGAGAACTACAGCCCAGAATGTGAAAAATGAAAGGCACCTAAGAGTCATGTAGGGCAGTCCTTTCATTCTGTGAGGGAAGAAACAAGATGATTAGGCCAAAGCCACACAAATATTAGCTGCACAACCAGCACAAGATTGAGCACGAGACGGGGCTCAGGTGTTGTGACATCCAGTTTCTTCAGCACAGTTAGGGCAGAATTAGGTTGATTGGGCACCATTGAAGTACATGCTACATCCATCCACCCTTAGATGAAACCTCCAGTTTTAGTTCTGCTTATTATTTTTTATTTTATTTTGTTTTATGTTTATTTTATTTTGTTTTATTTAATTTCAGTATTTTTTTTAAGACAGGATCTTGTGCTGTCACCCAGGCTGGAGTGCAGTGGCGCAATCACAGCTCACTGCAGCCTTGAACTCCTGGGTTCAAGAAGTCCTTCCACCTCAACCCCCTAGTAGCTGGGACCACAGGCACAGAACCACCACGCCTGACAAATTTTTTAATTTGTAAACGTTTTTGTAGAGATAGGGTCTCACCATGCTGTCCAAGCTGCAATTTTAGTTCTATATAAATAGGGTAATCCAGGGAAAAGAGAGGGGAGTTACCATGGGGAAGGGGTTACTGTGGATATGATTTTTAAAATTTTCTCTGCTACAGCTCTTCCACATTTACCCACATAAATTTGAAGTTTAATTTTTAGTCTCTAGAAAGCATTTCATGCTGTCTTTTAAATTATTATGTATGTATTGAGAAAGCTTGCGTCCATATGTGTAGAACTGACTATTTCCCCTTTTCTTTTTGGGCACTCGTGGCTCTCTATTAATATGAAGAATTTCCTAAATGTTGCCATTCTTCAAGGAAACAATTTCAGAAGAGAGTTTCTTTTCCTCCCTTCCCTTCCCTTGCCCACACTTCTCTCTCTCTTTTCACTTCTAGTTCTGGAAATTGGCCAGCAGAATTATTTATGGCTCTTAGTTCCCATCACACCTTAATAATAAACAGAAGGAGTTTTCCTTTGTTTTAAAATTTCAACAGTACGGTAGTTAAAAATTGGCTTCCATCAGAAAACTCTTTCTCCAAGTCTAATTTGCTATGCCATGTATATACATGATTAACCAGTACAATACGTACAGCAAAGAAAGCAGGTGAAGATTTATTGATTCTGGCTGAAACAAATTGAAAAGTAACCTTGAACACTTTGTGAAGTCCATAATTGAGTTCCACAAATCAACTTTGGAGCCAGTTTAGCGTGTCCATTTAGTTGAGGCAAAGAGCCTGTGTTTGATCTAACTTAATAAAGTAATTCCAGTGCAGAAAGTAGGTCAAAATGACTACCTTCTAAAATTCAAAGTTCCTTTTTTCACTGAGAGAAATTACTTTTATTTCAAACAGAACTAATGACACTGAATTTGGTAGAATATGTTATTTTCTTAGATATCTTAGGGGTACCCTTTACTAACTAATACTTCGGGATAGACTTGTGGGATTCATGAGTGTCACCAAGTTCAGAGCTGATTTTAAGCTAAACTCAATGACTTGGCCCTTCTAGAAAATTATCTTGCCTCTGATAACTCAAAATTCAAACTGAGACTGTAAACTATAACATAGAAGTATTTAGTGTAGGTGATATTATAGAACAGGTATCTGTTCTACTGATAGTCACCCCATTTGAGTTAAATATGCTATGTGGCGATATTAAGAAGCTATGTCTTCTGAAATTAAGTGTAAACTTTAAAAAATATATGAAAAATTAGAATACGAAACAATAATTATTTAACCTTCTCCCACTGATTCACTTTCTGAAATCAGAAACGGAGAGATAGTGTGTTTATAAGCATGTGTGAATAATTACCATAGCAGACACGCAATTTTAAATTCAAATTTGTTGTTGTTGTTTTTTGTTGGTTTTAGAACAATAAAATAAGCCTATCTTTCTTCGTATCTTAAAATTTATTCACAATGTTTTCATGTTTTATATTAGGAATTATCTGGTCCTACAGAAGTAGAGAATTTCATTTCTCTGGGAATATCAGAAGGAGGTTAAAATGGGCACAGGTAAATCATCCATTTGGCTATCAAAAAGTCTGATTCTGGCTGGGCACAGTGGCTTACGCCTATAATCCCACCACTTTGAGAGGCCGAGGTAGGCAGATCATCTGATGTCAGGAGTTTGAGACCAGCCTGGCCAAGATGGTGAAGCCCCGTCTCTACTAAAAATACAAAAATTAGCTGGGAGTGGTGGCAGGCGCCTGTAATCCCAGCTACCTGGGAGGCTGAGGCAGGAGAATCATTTCAATTTGGGAGGCGGAGATTGCAGTGAGTGGAGATCGGGCCACTGCACTCCAGCCTGGGCAACAGAGTGAGACTCTGTCTCAAAAAAAAAAAAAGTCGAATTCTTTTTTCTGGTCCCAAATAAAAATGACTAACTTCTCCCAAATATAGGGTAATAAAATACCGAAATGAGTAAACGTTATTCATTCTGACTATAATACACTCTGTTTTGGCAGAAAAAAAAACTTCATAACTTTAAAAACTGAATAGTAAGCCCTTGGTGAATCATTTAACATTGGAACTCCTATTTTCTCTTCCAGCAAATGTTTCCAAAAAGAAAAACGACCACAATCAAGTTAGAAAAATGTTTCCCCTTTGAGGAAGGAAGGACAAATAAGGTGTTTCAACTGTAGTTGGTAAAATCATTTGCTAACCCTCCGCGTGGTAATGATGCCACATCACCTGCACTTTGCTATCTTGATTCATGCGAAGTGATTTGTTCTTGAACCCAAGTGGAACTCTCTAGCGATTTGCCCATTTTTTCATATTGTCACAGACACTCATGGTTAAATAAAAACAATCTGGTTGGTATAAAGCTCAATTTGCAGAGAAATAACTATTCTCTTTGTCATGAGTCCGCAGGCACCTGAAGAAAACATTTTCACACAGAACATGGCTATGTGCCTTTTAAATCCATTTGCAAAATTGTTTCATTTCTTATGTAAAAAGGTGAAATATTGACTATTGATAAAAATTTCCTCCGACACAAATATTTTTCAGGTTCATCCAATCCCACCCTTACTCAATATCATGGAACATGAAGCTAAATTCATCTGAAATACTTCACTAACTCCCAAAATGAACAAGGGAGTGGATGCTTGATAAAAAAAAATACTAGCCCATACACAATTAGGGAAACAAGAGTTGTAGGTTAAGTGGATTTTCTTCCAACCATGTGATTACTTGAATGTCATTTTTAACTTGGTTAACTTAAGGTAAACTTCTCTCTCTCTCTCTTTGTTTTAAATTCATCAATATTCCTGCACAAACCTTCATTGCCATTTAATTTTAATAAAACTGAGAGAGAGAGAGTGAAAACGCATGTTACGCATTTCAGGCAGGAAGATGGGAAGAAAGGAAGCATGCCATTCAGGATTCTGAATTGATTTGTACAATATCTTAGGCAAAAGCTCTTCCAGAAATATCTATGAATTCACGTTGAACATAAGACACAAAATTATAGATAAAGGTTAAAATCAAACTTGTCAGATGTTAACATTATCCTGACTACTCATAAATCGATTTATTTATGTGCTAGAACATTTTTCTACCACCTATCCTGGAGGAGGAGAGAATCCATTTACTGCGAATGTGGAATGTGCTTCGTCAGGGAGGGGAGGGGAAAGAAGGAATCCTGACTGGTGCTATGTAAAGTGGCTGCACCTTTCAACCAGTTTTCAATTTCAAACAAGACTTTTAATATCTGTGTCTTTTGATTGTCTCTGATTTTTAATTTTTGAAATAACTGCTTTATTAAGATATAACTTAGATACCAATTTACTCATCTAACATGTACAGTTCATTGATTTTTTTGGTATATTCAGACTTGTGTAATCATCACCATAATCAAGTTTTTAACATTTTCATCACCCCAAAAAGAAACCACATACCTTTTAGCCATCACCCCTTAACGCTCTTTTTTATCCCTTAGCCCTAAGCAACTCATACTGATTTTCAGTCTACAGATTTGCCTATTTTTGAACATTTCATACAAATGGAATCAGGCAATTTGTGGTCCTTCGTGATGGGCTTCTTTCAGTTAGCATAATGTTTTTAAGGTTTAGTGTTTAAAGAATTTTTTAAAATTTGGGAATCCTTTCAGATTTACAAAAGAGTTGCTAAAAAACGTACTGAAAACCTCCATTTACCCCTTATCTAGATTCATGTCCTGTTAATCAGGAGTCTAAAGGTTTTTAATATCTGTTGTTATAGCAATAAAACATTCAAAATGGTTATATTTATAAAAGAATGGTCAGCAAATGCTTATAAATAATTTGGATTGTCATTTGGAACATTCTGAAAATGGCATGGAACTCAGGGCTATGAAAATCCATTGGTAGATGTGTAGTTGATGTAGGTAGATTGAGTTTCCATATGTGCCTGGCATTATTAGCCATACAGTCATACAGTCTTACACCACACAAGAACCTTTAGTCAACGACGGACTTCATATATGACTGCAGACCCATAAGATGATAATGCCATATTTTTACAGTATTTTTTCTGTGTTTAGATATCCGTAGTTACACAAATACATTTGTGCACGTAATACTGCATTACAATTGCCTACAGTATTCAATACAGTAACATGCTAGGCAGCCAGGAGCAATAGGTTATATACCACATAGACTAGGTGTGTAGTAGGTGACACCATCTAGGTTTGTGTAAGTGCACTCTAGGATGTTTTCACAAAGACCAAATTGTCTAAGGAAGCATTTCTCAGAACACATCCCCACTGTTAAGTGACGGAAGACCATACAAGAAAACTCAAGATTCTTGCAATCAAAATGAACACATAGGAAACAGGGCTTAAGAAGGTCATAGGGCTGGGTGCGGTGGCTGACGCCTCTAATCCCAGCACTTTGGGAGGTTGAGGCTGGTGGATCACTTGAGGTCAGGAGTTTGAAACCAGCCTGGCCAAGATGGTGAAACCCCATCTCTACTAAAAAATACAAAAATTAGCCAGACTTCATGGTGGGTGCGAGGCTGAGGCAGGAGAATTGATCGAACCCAGGAGGCGGAGGTTGCAGTGAGCCAAGATTACGCCATTGCAGTACAGCCTGGGTGACAAGAGTAAAACTCTGTCTCAAAAAAAAAAAAAAAAAAAAAAGTCGTAGGGATACCAAGTCCTTTTCCATCATTCTTAATCAACTGGAATTACAACCAATTTAGTATTTATTAAGCACTTAATAATCTGTGTCAAAAAGTTGTACAAAGAGGTAAGGAGTAGTATAAAGAAGAATAAAACAAGGTCGTCAATTTTAACAAGATGATCTACACTGTGACCTGAACTCTCTCAGCAAAATTATGACAAAATAGCTACGGAAGACATAAAGAATTAATTCTTTCTGGGAGTAAGACACTACTGGAATCACAAAAGAAGATGTACTCAACAAAGCTTCGGGTCATAATTTTTTTTTCCCTTTTGATATTAAAGATTACCAAGGCTCTAGCTTTCTTCTGGAAAAAAGTAATAAGATGAAGTTAAGGGGATCCTTTCCTTAGAAGTTTTATTATTTACAAATAATGAGGGGACTAAGAACCTAAGGTAGTTGTTGCTGTTGACTTTTTAGGAATAATATTACTCGGGGCACCTTGAATTTCAGCTTAGCATAATTATAGTTTTAATCTATGCTGCAACAGTTCTATGGAATATCATTAACCATTTACCACTTTTAATATATTAAAGCACTGCATCCCAGTCTTGGCTAGGGAACATAATTGAATCTGTATTCAAGCTTGGGGTACTTGAATACAGATATCCAGGGTTCTCTGCAGATCCCCTGAGGAGAACCTCTGTCAAAAAAAGTTTGGAAAACTCTTTGAAGGACGCTGCTTTAGGAGTTTATCAGCTAAATTTAGGATGCTCTGGGTGACTATATTCATTATTGACACCTAGTTTATGGACATAGAAAGTATCCTCACTAAAATATTTAATAAGAAGCATGTTCTACTGTCTTTGAACCAAGCCAGAGTGCTCTTAGTAATCAAAGTGAACTGAGCTGGGGGCAGTGGCTCATGCCTGTAATCCCAGCACTTCGGGAGGCCGAGGTAGGTGGATCCCTTGAAGTCAGGAGTTTGAGACCAGCCTGGCCAACATGGCAAGACACCGTCTCTACTGAAAATACAAAAATTAACCAGGCGTGGTGGCAGGTGCCGGTAATCCCAGCTACTCAGGAGGCCGAGGCAGGAGAATCGCTTGAACCCGGGAAGTGGAGGTTGCAGTGAGCTGAGATTGCACCACTGCACTCCAGCCTCGCTGACAGAACGAGACTCTGTCTCAAAAAAAAAACAAAAAGTGAACTGGAGTCCTTTGAGCATTGGATAAACACTACAGTGGCTAATAATTTCCCTCTATACATGTGTAAAACCATGTTAGAAGTTTGGGACACAGAGAGCATAAATTGTGGAATGAGAAGGTTCAATTCTTCCTCTTGTGTGACCCTGTGGGAGCCATTTCATCCTTCTGAACCTCATTTCCTCTTGTAGAAAAAAAAAAATGAAAAGAGTAAGAAGATCTAACTGGTAGGGTTATTTTGATGATGAAATTGAAGTATGTATATAAAAGTACTATGCACACTGTCATTATTATTTTGTAAAACAATCAATAATTTTTCCACATTCATGTTCTTTTGTTTTTTTGAGGTACTCATAATATTTTATTTTTTGACAAACATTATTTGTGATAATTTTAGATTTACAAAAAGGTTGCAAAGACAGTTCCTGTGTACCCTTCACCATGCTTCCCCTAATGTTAACATCTTTTTTTTCAGGCAGTCAAATAATTTATTTATAATCATAAGCTGGGGCTTTATTCAGAAGTGTTAGGACATTAGTTGCCTAGATACTAAGCTATTCATTCAAAGGTGGGAAAATCTGTACATTATTTCTTTTTTTAAAAATTATTATTATACTTTAAGTTCTAGGGTACGTGTGCACAATGTGCAGGTTTGTTACATTTGTATACATGTGCCATGTTGGTGTGCTGCTCCCATTAACTCGTCATTTACATTAGGTATATCTCCTAAACACATTCATGTTCTTTAGAAAGCAGTGCCAACTATTGTAACAACTTTTTTCTTTACGAAGCTACATACCATTTTAAATATATTGTGCAAGTTTATTATATCTGAAAACAAATCTACAAAAGAAATAATTTTCCCCTTTTGTGTACTACTCTGTGTTATAGCGATTTTGATGCTTTCACAATTTCGGATCTCCTCCATACAGAAATTTCTCGCTCTAAAAGACTTGAAGATGTTTGTGGCTGCCTGGGTTAGAGAAAATGTACAGATATATAAAATAATAAAATAAGATAATTTGAATTCAAAGAAGCTATTTATAAAGAAATTTAACATGTAAGGAATATGACTGCCCAATTGAAGCATCTTTGAGAGTACAGCTATTTGCAATTTAGAAGGAAGGAATTGTGGATGAACAGTTCAAGTGTCTGCCTGGAAAATACAATGGCACATCAAATAATAATTTTAAGTCCTCTGTCTGAACAAAGGCTTTAGTATGGTAATAAGTAGTACAAAGCAATCAATGTTTCATATATTATAATTTTTCACATATGGAAACTTGTTTTCCATATAAAGAACTACAGCTCTTTGTTAGCTGCGTTGGTGGAAACAAAAGGAAGATGGGAATTTAAGGGACTCCAAGTGTATTTATAAAGTTAGAAGTTACAGTGAGTTGGAGGATAGAGTGGAAGGCATGACTTGAAATATCTAGGTGAGGAGAGTTTGGATGAAAACCCTGATCCCATTAGAAAGCCAAATGGCACCTCCGAGGTATGTAGCAGGCCTGTCCCATCTCACAGGCAGAGCAGCGGGCACAGCCCAGGGGACGCCCGCTCTAAAGAGGGTAAAGAACTAAACCCCTTAGCTTGGGCTTCTGCCACCAGATCCCCTGGATTGACTATTAGAAACTTCACTTCCATGTCTCCATCAGTAAAACAGAAAACGAAATATTCGATGTGTAGGAGTAGCTATGGTTAATAAAATAGGTTTAAATATTTGGCAGCAGAAGAAAGAATTCAAATCTGTGATTGAGAAGCAGGTCACTGGAAGGTTAAGTTAACCTGAAAACTCCAATTCCCCCTTTCCTCTTTACCGCATAGTTTGCTTTTTTTGCTTTTCCGTCCTTTCACTCGGTCCGCGCCTACACTAAATCCCAGCAGTGAAGTTGAAGGCATTCATGTCTTCACTCACCAAGGCCCCTGGATCCGAATGGCCAGGCAAATAACCTAGCTGTGCACCAGCTAATGCAGTCGATATATGGCATAGTGTTCATTTGGTGCTTATGAGTGATAGAAGTTTTTATCTAATTTCACTTTCGTAATCAGTTTGAGGTCTTGTTATTTTTTCTTTTTTTAAAATAAGGGCCAGTAACATAAAATTGCAAAAAAGAAAAAAAAAAGAAAAAGAAAAAGGGCTGCTGTTTTAGGACCCTCTGTGCACTGTTTGTATCCCACCTGCAGGGAAGAACAGAAACTGCAAGTAAGCAGGTTGGGAATTTGGGAGCAGTTTAAGAGGAATCTGACACCTGCTGATATAATATATCAGCATATAATGTATGCTGATATCTAGAATAAAAAAATGTATTTTGTATGCCTTTATTTTATTATTCTAGTGATTTATTTTTAATGTATGTTAAAAGTACTACTATACGACAGATTCTATCCACAGACAATCTGTGAGAATATTGAATTTTGATGGGCATTTCGATGACTGAGTTATTTTCTCCGTAGAAAGAGTGACACGAGTGAGGGGTGAGGGGGTGGGGAGGGAGCCCTGTCTTCAGATCTCCTGTTGTTTGACTTGGGCGTAAGGAACTTTCTGAGTCAACCTGCAGGTGGCTTGGCAGGGATTCCTTCTTCCCAGCTCCCGGCTCCAGGTGATAGCTGTGGTCTCATCCCCTCAGCAAACACCTTCAAAGAGCTCACAGCAGATATGCAGTGGGCAGGAGATTGGCTTTCTCCAAACACAGGGGAGATTGTGGAGGGGGAGCAGGTGAAAATCATATTCTTAATCACAAACAAACACAATTAACTGGCAACTGGATTAAGATACCTAATCAGTCAAAATTATTTAGAGGCTCTTATAACCATCACCCTTCTTTTGGAAGTTCCTGCTTGCTCTGTGAGATAATGCTCTGTTAATGAAATACATGTCCGTAGGGGTCCCCTGAAGGGGACATTCCTCCTCTTCAAGTGACATAATGAGGCTTTAATAAAAGCTCTAAGGGGAAAGAGCATTTTAAAGAACAAGAGGAGATGTGAAAACGTGTGGTCAAGGACTAACCAAGAGTCAAATGCTCCCTCAGCTTTGGTCCCTCTGTGGGCTTTAAAGAAATCCTTCAGTAAGACTTGGTCTCAGGTGATCTTTCATTCATTCAACAAATCTTGTGGAGTTCTCATGATGGGCCAGTCGCCAGCAGTTCTGGGCATGGGGGGCTGGGTACAGCAATAAGCAACGCAGGTAACACCCCAGGGAGCTAGCATTCTAATGGGCAAGGGATAGACAATACAAATAAATATAGACTATAATGACTGCTAGTAATAAGTGCTTTAAAAAATTATAAAGCAGAGAACAGTGTATCACAAGTTTGTGGAGGAGGTGGCAGACAGTAAGGATTCTAGGCAGGATGTCTCTATGAGTAGGTGTCGCTGAATGAGGGGACTGTAGTTCCAGGCAGAGGCAAGAGAACATAGGTTTCGAGCAAAAAGGAGCTTGGCATGTTCTGGGAACGGCCAGAAGCCAGTTGACTAGAACACAGTGATGAAGGCAGAGAGTCATGAGGGATGGGGATAGAAGGATAGGAACGAGCCACTTCGGCTGGGCAAATGGTTCATGCCTGTAATGCCAGCACTTTGGGAGGCCGGCCGAGGAGAGCACATCACTTGAGGTCAGGAGTTCGAGACCAGCCTGACCAACATGATGAAAACCATGTCTCTACTAAAAATACAAAATGAGCCAGGCATGGTGGCGAATGCCTGTAATCCCAGCTACTTGGGAGGCTAAGGCAGGAGAAGCACTTGAACCCGGGAGGTGGAGGTTGTGGTGAGCTGAGATCATGCCACTACACTCCAGCCTAGGCAATAGGGTGAGACTCCATCTCAAAAAAAAAAAAAAAAATTAGACGGGCATGGTGGTGGATGCCTGTAATCCCAGCTACTTGGGAGCCTGAGGCAGGAGAATTGTTTGAACCTGGAAGGCGGAGGTTTCAGTGAGCGGAGATCGTGCTGCACTCCAGCCTGGGAGACAGAGCAAGACTCCATCTCAAAAAAAAAAAAAAAAGAAAGAACCAGTTCATGTGGGACCTTGTAGGTCATCAGCATGGATAGGACATTTATATAGGATTAAATCGAACATGATGATCGTGATGTTATGCATGTGCATAAGAAAGTGCAAGGAGCATTCACTAATCAAATGTACCTAAATCAAATGCTAGGCGAAAGGTTAAAAAGTAGCTATAAGTTAACCATCTTTATAAATATGCCATTATAATTCATGTGTTAAACAGCATAAAATTTGTACTGGCAAAATCAAATTAGCATAGGCCCTCCAACTGTTGAAGACTTAGACTGCTCAAGAATTAAAGCTTCAATTCGAACAACCACCCTAAAACTGAGTTGGCGTGTTAGATATTTGTGGATCACACTACATAAAATGACCAAACCAGTTAGTACATATGCATATGATTGCTATTTATTAAATCATTCATGCTCAGAGTCTTTGCTTAACCAGAGGCTGCCCCTTCTGGCTCTGGGATGTTGTATCATCACCTTTTTTGTAGACACGACCCTGTCAGATTTTCCTCCTTTAGTCCTGGAAAGGGAGAAAAGATTTGCCAAGGAGAGAAGAACCTGTTTACATACCCTAGGTCATCCACTGCAGCTAAACTTTTGGGGTATTTGTTTGTTTTGTTTTTTGAGACAGGGTTTCGCGCTGTTGCCCAGGCTGGAGTGCAGTGGTGCAATCATGACTACTGCAGCCTTAACCTACTGGGCTCAAGTGATCCTCCCACTTTAGCCTCTCGAGTAGCTGGGACTACAAGTGTGCACCACCATGCCTGGATAAAAAAAAAAAAAAAAAAAATTGTAGAGACAGGCACTCTCTATGTTGCCCAGGCTGGTCTTGAACTCCTAGCCTCAAGCAGTCCTCCCTCTTCTGCCTCCCAAAGTGCTGAGACTATAGGCATGAGCCACCGTGCTTGACCCGTAGCTAAACTTGTACCTGTGCACTGTCAGGTTTGCGGGGCTGCCAGCAGCGCCGCTCCCGAGCTCTCTAAGAGAAAACACCACACCGGGGATGCAGAGTTCAGAGAGCCTGCTTTGGAGACAGAGGGGCTGGTCTTCATTTTAATGCAGTTCCATTGAACTTTCCCTCTCACACTGAAGATGGAAATGACTCATGGGAATTCAATCATGCAAAGAAACAGTATAAATTAGATTGGCCAACCTCTGCACTTGGGGCAAGTCATGCAATCTGGCTTCATCTACAATCATGGAGAGTAATGTGTGTGTGGGTGTGGCTGACAGTGGGGAAAGGCAATATATTCATGAAGTATTTCCTCAAAGCTGCCACATATTTTATTAACACATCTGGAAAATACTATTTAATGCTAACTCCTCTGTCTTCCTTATGGTTTTTTAATTTTGTTTTGTTTTTGAGATGAAGTCTCACTCTGTCGCCCAGGCTGGAGTGCAGTGCCCCAATCTTGGCTCACTGCAACCTCCAACTCCCAGGTTCAAGTGATTCTCCTGCCTCAGCCTCCTGAGTAGCTGGGACTACAGGCGTCTGCCACCACACCCGGCTAATTTTTGTATTTTTAGTAGAGATGGGGTTTCACCATGTTGGCCAAGCTGGTCTCGAACTCCTGACCTTGTGATCTGCCCACCTCGACCTCCCAAAGTGCTGGGATTACAGGTGTGAGCCACCACGCCCGTCCTCTTTATGGTTTTTAAGAAAAGAAATCCTAGTTTTGCTTTAGCCATCACTAAAAGCCGAAGGCCCAAACAATGTTTTTTGTTTGTTTGTTTTGTTTTTTGTTTTTTGAGACAGAGTCTTGCTTTGTTGCCCAGGTTGGAGTGCAGTGGCATGATCTTGGCTCACTGCAACCTCCACCTCCCAGGTTCAAGGGATTCTCATGCCTCAGCCTCCTAAGTAGCTGGGACTACAGGCGCACACCACCAATTTTTTAGTTCTTAATGGTACAGTGTTGCAGTTTTAAAACGATGAGTGACTGCATCCAAGACAAACAAAAATTGTGCCTTGTAATTTTGTTTTTAACTGATGCCTGAGGAATGTACCAGCAGGTAAAGGGAGTGAAGAGGAAAACATCAATTAGCTTCGAGTGTATGTTTATGGTCATACTCGATACTTAAAATAATTTTTAAATAGATTTAAACAAGTAATTCTTTCTTTCTCTCGCTCTGGGGCATGGAGGAAGCAGGGTGCTGGGCGAAGCCTGCGCAGAGGCACTGGCACACCTGGAAGTCCAAAAAATGGGCGCTGGGAGCGGGCAGTGGTGAGGCCAGGAGCCTGATTATGGTGAGCACATATGTGCACATATGGAGAGAAACAGGAGCCAGGTTTCTCACTGTGGGAAAAGAGATTTACAAATACAGCAAACGAGAAGTCTAGAAAGAACCCTAAGATGTTGGATTGGAATTGGAGACTAACATAAGATACATATATACACACATACAGAGGTAGATTTAGAAATAGTTATAGATATGTGTGTATGTGGACACACACGTGTATACATAGATTAGTATACGTTATTTCCTAGCTCTGTCTGTTGAGGGTGCCTGGAAGCAGTGACACTCCAGTACTGATGAGAACCCAGACTTCCACTTCTAAATGCCATCCTCCACAAAAAGATGCTCTGGATCCCTGGAGAAATGCCTGGATCTAGGGCTAAATGCAGGGAAAATTCAAAAGGATCCTGGAATATCGTATCGTGCTAAAAAGTATCAAAATGGTCAAAGGGTTATAAGGATCTATCAAAAGAATACAGGAGCTAGCTCGAAAGGCACCTCACTGGCCAAATCCATGGCAACTGCGGCAACCAAACTATTGATACAAACTAGTGAATAAAAAGAGAATCAATTGGCTGGGCATGGTGTAATCACGCCTGTAATCACAGCACTTTGGAAGGCTGAGGCTGGTGGATCACCTGAGGCCAGGAGTTCAAGATCAGCTTGGCCAACATGGTGAAACCCCATCTCTACTAAAAATATGAAAAAGTTTGGTGGTGTGGTGATGGGCACCTGTAATCCCAGCTACTCGGGAGGCTGAGGCAGGAGAATCACTTGAACCTGGGAGGCAGAGGTTGCAGTGAGCTGAGAACGTGCCATTGCACTCCAGCCTGGGTGACAAGAGTGAAGTCTCAAAAAAAAAAAAAAAAAAGGAATCCACAGACATACAAATAAACAAACAAATAAATGAAAAAAGGAGGACTTCCTTACAGGAATACAGGCCATTTCATTGTCAGAGTTCTCAACACAAACACATACACACAAAATTCTCGATTACAAAGGGGAAAAATAGTGACCTGAACGTAGAGAAACTGGGTAGACATCAACTTGATGTGGTGATCAGATCAGCATCACCAGTGATGATGAAATGTCTGACGCCCTTCCTTGTCATACCCTGATGGGAGCACACCACCATATCCACGATTTTCCTACAAAGAATGTATGAGTCAACATAGACAGACCAGGGTGTGGGACATCCTTGGCATGAAAGGCCTGCACTCTTTAAAAACTATAAAGGTTATAAGACAGACAGAAAAATATTGAAGACCTTTGATAAATAAATGTAACATGATCCTGAATTGGATGTTGGGCCAGAAAGAGAAAAGAGGCATTGTTGAAGTAGTTTGCAGAATTCAAATTGGGTATGTGGCTTAGATGGTAGTGACATATGGTAGTAATGTCAGTTTCCTCATTTGTATGGTATTTGATGGTTTTGGGGAGAACGTCCACATTTTAGGGGAATACACACTGGAGTATTTGGAGTAAGTGATGAGACGTTGTGCCACAGCTTGCTCTCAAATGAGTCAGAAAAAGACTAATGACATGCACACATGCATATGATTTAATATAGAATATGTAACAATATATCCATAATACATATTTATATAGTATCTATAATTCATATATTTATTATATTCTAATATACTATATATTTCTATTCTTCTATGTATGTATATTTAGAAAAGAAGAATGAGATGGAACAAATGTGGGAAATGTTTATCTTTATTTAGATAGAGATGGAGCAAAAGATAAAATGCTGGTGAGGCACAGTGGCTCACGCCTGTAATCCCAGCACTTTGGGAAGTCGAGGCAGGTGGATCACTAGAGGTCAGGAGTTCGAGACCAGCCTGGCCAACATGATGAAAACCCATCTCTACTAAAAATACAAAAATTAGCTGGGTGTGGTGGCGCACGCCTGTAATCCTGGCTACCCTGGAGACTGAGGCAAGAGAATCTAGTGAACCTGACAGGCGGAGGTTGCAATGAGCCCAGATCGCGCCACTGCACTCCAGCCTGGGCGACAGTGAGACTCTGTCTTGAAAAAAAAAAAAAAAAAAGCTAACACAGCAGTCTCAGAAAAGGTGATACAGTTCTTTATGTTATTCTTGTAACTTCTCTGCAAGTTTGACATTATTTCAAAATAAGTGATTTTAAAAGAATATCTGTGTATTTATATAGTGGTATAAGTAACAAACACTTATGTAATATTTCATATGGAAGATATTTCCATGTTTCTATACTCTCTCTAGGAATTCTGGAATTTAGAAGGAAGGGGGTGGGTTATAGAGTCCTTTTTAGCCCCTGTAAAAATGTTATATAACCAGAAAATGTCAAAAAGAAAGAGTTGTCTATTTTCTGTCCAAATTCTCACATTCTACTTTTAGATTAGCCACTAAAATAATCGATTAGCTTTACTAACATAATGGAAACCCAGTAAATCCATAGTCATTCCTCATAAAAGTAGAATCTGCTTTCCCCTGGATCAAAGGTGGGACCCTTTGTGCAATAATTAATTTCAAATAATTTTAAAAAGGGTTTGCTCTATAAAAAAGTAGCATTCCATTTTTACCCAAAGCAGTATAGTCTTCTTCACAGTCCCTGACTTGCATTTTATCTCAGTTTGCTCCTTTTTTCTGTACAGAAAATTTTCTCTAAATCATTATATCCCTAGACACACAAACACACACACACAAACACACACACACAAACACACACACAGAGTTGTACTCAGCATTTTTGCTTTACAAAAGTCTCTGTGATCATTTTTTTCACTTCTTTATCTGACAAAGATCTGACATTCTCCCCTTCTTTTTTGGGAAAATTGAGGGTGAGGACTTGCAATTTACCTGGTAGCAAGTTATTGAAAAATCAAGACTAGAATTGAGAGTCTTTTTACTCTACAACACAGAAAGATCTAGCTTAGGTTAGTACACTTGTGGGTTATTCTTCCTCTAAAATACATGTATATCAGGCACACTTATTGAGATTGCACTTTGCCTCTGTAAGTCTTTAGGAGAATTTAGGCCTACCCATGTAAATACTCATTTGCAAGGCATCTCTTTGCATTGCAAAGATATACTAATAGAATATTGAATGCTTTGCAATTGTATTTTTGCTTGCCGGTTGTAACAGGGTTTAGAAGGTTGACGTTCACAAAACAAAGGCTTCTTTTACCACCAGGGTAAAAATGTTCACATTCAAATATAACTAGAAAATGTACAATAATTTATAGAGAAATCTCTGAAAGTTTTGCTAGTATAAGACAATTTTGATTAAAGTATAAGAATGTTGTTACTAGCTATCATAGATGTTAACACATGATATTATACATTTCATCTAGTTGCTATAATGCATGTACCCTCAACACTGTGGTAGTTTTATTTTTTCTCACAATGTTTTCATAAGCTAAGATGCATTTATTTAAATTTAATTTTATTTATTAAATACCTGTGTAGAACTTACTATGTGCCTGGTGCTATTATAAGTAGTTTATGAATAATGAATGCATTTCATCCTCATAAAACTCCCTGAGGTCATTACTATTACCATCCTCCAGTTCACAGATGAGGTATAAAGAAGATTAAGCAACGTGTCCAAGGAATACACCACTGGTAAACTGTAGAACTAGAATTCCAGCCCAAGCAGTTCAACCCCAAATATGTGTTCATAACCAATGTGTCATGCTGTGCTAAACCTCAGATTCACAGTTGTTGGATAATTATTTGTTGATTAAATGAACAAATTATTCTCTTGCCTCTTAGGCTGATTTGAAAGCATTAAGCAAATTACCCAATTGTTCTGTACCTTATTTTTTCACTTTGTAAAACAGAACTGATAATATTTGCCATCCATTTCTCTTCCGAACAACAGGAAGAATGGAGAGCATTTACTTTACCTACCTGCTGTATGTTTTTATGTCTTTAAGACTGGGTCTGCAGTGGGTCTAGAGTAGGCTAACAGCTTATACCTTAAACAGGTAACAAAACCACAATTCAGTATAATTAAGTTGCTTTCCATCTGAATGAGCGTGAAGTGGAGGGGCAAAAGTTTGAGAACTTCAACTTCCTCACACATGAGCTTTATTCCCATTTAACTCTGAACTGTTCTCTTTTTTTCAGCTGAATCAGAATTTGTTTGTATAAAATAATAGTTAAGATAAATGAAATGTCATCTAGGGCTTAGATTATATGATCTAATAAAAGCATCAAGTTACAGATCTTCTAAGTGAAAATGTTTTCTTCTTACAGCACTACATCTCTAATATTTAAAAATTATCAGGACCTGATTAGGGATAACACTGGAAGTTTCTGTGCCAAGCGTCCTTACTCCATCTCTGTCTGTCCACTGTCTTTATTTTGTCCCTACACATTCCATTAGGTTTCTTATTGGCTGTAGACCTGGCATGAAAAGAAATTCAAAACAAGACCCTCTAATGTTTTGTTTTGTTTTTTTAGAGACAGGATCTTGCTCTCTTGCCCAGGCTGGAGTGCAGTGGTACAGACATGGCTCATTGCAGCCTCCAACTCCTGAAGACCCACTACTGATAGCAGCAAGGGCAGATAGGTGGTCCAAGCACTCTTGTCGTGTGCTTTTGAGCAAATAATCTATCCTTTCTCAGTCTTAATCTCCTCTTCTGAAAAATGAGGCTAATAACAAAGGCTGCACTGTCTACCTCCAGAGTTGTCAGGAGGGTCAGAGGAGTTAGTGAAACTGTTTTGTAAACTGTCCTCTACCATTATGAAGATGTTAATACTAAAGATCAATTTTGAAAAATTTTCCAAATACAGACACATGAAAAATTATCCATATACATTCTTGGCCTGGAGTTCCAAATGGAATTGGTTCAGAAAAGAAACAGAATTTGACTTAATCCTCAAAAAAGGTGGTATTTCAGATGCTTGATTAATGTCTGGAGACTAAATTCCTGGTGAATGAGAAAAAGCATATGACAGACCTGAAGTCAGATGACCACAGGCCTACACAGATGTCTCTGAGATGAGAACAGTCTTTGCTAAGGTCTGCAGAGATCATTCTCAGTGCCTTTGCTAAGGTCTACAGAGGTCATTCTCAGTGCCTTGCCTTGTAGGGAGATGACCTTAGGACTCCATCCATGATAGCTGTAACAGTATACTGAAGAATATACTGACGAACAGTGAATTGCGTGTGCTCTCAGGATATAAAGGTGAAATGTACTTAAGACCCTGTGTTGTTATTAAACAGTATTGACAAAGTTGTTAGCAAGGTCCAAAAAGTGGACAGAAAAGAAAATTTAGTTAACAGATTAACCAAATACTGAGTGCAAAGGAATCTAGCAAGGATCCCTAACATTTTCTCTTTTGTTCAGAAACTTTGGAAGCCAACTTAGGTACCCTTTCAAAATCTGACATGTGTGTGGCTAAAGGTGTACAAAAGAGTGGGTAATGAGTGTTGTCAGAAGTGGCCTGTCCTATGACCTATTTAACTTTGATCACTTCCATGATAACAGAATGCACACCTTGCCCTAACCATCTGGCACAATCCAGCCCTGCTTACTAGGGAAACTTGGTAAGCCAGAGTTTTCAGGGTGGAAAGGAAACCTATTATCCCTACTAGAAAAAAAAAAATCTCAAAGCGCTTGGCCTACTGATGTCAGCATCACCTTTACATGCCAGGAACAAATTATTACAGAAGACCATACCTAGAACACCCAGCTGGAAGTTAATGAATCAGGGAGGAAGACTAATGACACTGAGTGGTACATTCCTCCGAAGCAGGGACCGCGTCCATTCTCCTTCGGGTGGGAGTGGAAGTGCTCTGCGCACAGTGGGCACGCTGCTGATAAGGCTGTCTGGTCAGGTGAGGACACAGGTCTCCAAGGAAAGCCCTGGCCTGTCCTAGGGTGTGGATGGGGAAAGTGGGAGTAGGAGTTCAGCTGCAGCACCGGGTGCATGGAAGCTCTGCCGCTATTGAAATCCCTTTTAAGGCTGAGGGGCAGATCTGAAAGGGGTGAGCAAGACAGTGCTGTGTGTGTGACGAGTCCTGGGTGAGGAGCGGGACCCTCTCCGTCATTCCCAACACCACCTCCCCCTGGAGTCTGAGGTTCCACAGGCCAGGCCATAAAGGGAAGTAGCCCACACACCTCAACCCGGGGCCACAGTTGGAGGTGGGGGGATCTAAGGAAAACTCCACGGATGAATTTCTGAGTAGGGAAGTGGACCGGGAACAGCGCATTTCCTGCTTCGCCTGTGCAAATCCCAGGCGGGGCCAAGCGGGAACGGGGACACGGTCGAGGAGTCGCCCGCTGCCAGGGCGGAGTTGGGGGACAGCCTTGAGGGGACACCGCCGGACCAGGGAGGGATGCGCGTGGAGGGAGTGGGAGAGGGCGTCCAAGTAAAATGTATATTCCCGTTCTGGGGCGAGGGGAACGCGCATCCCCAAATTCCCTCTCGCTGTAGCCCTTTTTTTTCAGTCCCCACGGGGAGAGGCCGGCGCAGCAGAGGAGAACGGCATAGGCTGGGTCGGACCCGCACTGCAGCATCTGCGGGGCTCCGACCTGGGACGGACCTCCAAGGCCGGGGGCGAGCAGCAGCAGAGCCGGTGGCGGCGATCTTCCGGGCCATTCCCTCCCCCCTACCCCTCCCCTCCCGCCCGCGACCTTCGACCTCCATCCCGGACCCACGGGGAACTGGCCCGGGGACAAGGAAGAGACGTTAAAGGTATCAAGGGGCGCGGCACCGCCGCCTAGACGGCGCCGGGGCGCAAGGTGCGAATAAGCTGCGTCTGGCTGCCCGGCCCTACCTGGGAGGTGCGGGACCCTCGGCCGCGCTCCACCGCCGCCCGCCACCCCCGGGAGGCAGCCGCCCGCGCACGATTTATAAATGCAAAGGCCTTATTGTTGTTCTTTGTTCAGGGATACCATTGTCTAGTCATCCACGGGCCGCCTGGAGTTTTCCCAGGATTTGCGGCGCGCACTCCCCTCCCCCGCCCACACAGACTTGCTCTCCAGCGCCAACCCGGATCTGCCTAGGTGCCCACGGGTCCTTCCCGATCGACTTGAGTGTCCTTCCTCCAGCTCTTGCTTTCCCAGCATCGAAAACACAAAAGCCTGCCGGAAATCACCCAGCCTTTGCCTGGTCACTCAGGGGCCCACGGATAAGCGTGGCTCTGATTCCTCCAGGTCAGCCCCACGGTTCGCCACCTACCCGAGTTAATTTCTGCGCCCGCTGACCAAAGGCCCCAACTGGCAACGGGCACAGCTTCTTGGTGCGCTAGTCGCTTCCTTGCCCAGCCTTTCAAGCCTCAGGTCCGGCGCAGGGACCCGGGGACGTGAGCGCAATTAGTAGCCGGGAGTCCTGCGACCCTGGACCGCGTAGTGCTAAGGCACCCGGCCGGCTATGCGAGCGGTGTACTCGGCTCTTACTTGTGAAACTTGTTTTCCCCAACCCCCTGCGTAAATCTCTCGTGTTGAGAAAAGCAAGGCTTGCAGGAAGCCACTCCGGATGTTTGCTGCTTTACATGTGGCATTTGTGGCTGGCTCTGATAACGTCCCGGGGCACCATGTATTAAAGTGAAGAGACTGAAATAGAAGGCTCCACACACCGCGCGCGGGTCAGCGACGTCGCCGCCCTCCACACTGCCCCCCGAAAATAAATGACAAGCGAATGATCAGAAGAAATGAGATCTAACTGGGTCACAGTATGTAAAAGGGACTAGAGTTGGAAGACCACCACAATTCTCCCCTGTAAATTTGTAAACTGTGAATTTATGATTCCAGGGAGGGTGTTATAAGAAGTAGGGGGAGGGGCGCCAAAATCTACTCCAACCTATGTTGTGTACTTTCACCTGATTTCTCTTACCCGACCAAGATCCGTCCCAAGGAACAAGGGCGAATAAAAACAGGGAAACTCGAACGGGCTTGGTGGCTCACGCCTGTAATCCTAGCACTTTGGGAGGCCAAGGCGGGCGGATCACCTGAGGTCAGGAGTTTGAGACCAGCCTGACCAATATGATGAAACTCCATCTCTACTAAAAATACAAAAATTAGCCGGGCGTGGTGGCTTGCGTCTGTAGTCCCAGCTACTCTGGAGGCTGAGGCAGGAGAATCGCTTGAATCGGCGAGGTGGAGGTTGCCAGCCGAGATCGTGGCATTGCACTCCAGCCTGGACAACAAGATGGAAATTCCGTCTCAATAAATAAATAAGTAAATAAATCAATAAAATATGGAAATCCCACGTTTTCTTCCCCATCATTTTCTCCACCTTCTTGGCTCCCAAGCGCACCTCTCCAGATAATGAGCTGGGTGAGGAAGAGCATGAGGATGAAGAAAGTGTACAGGGCTAAATCTGTGCATGTACATTTTTTGGACTCACACCTGGATTGTATTTCCTGTAGCGTTTTTTAAGGAATTAGTCAAACAGATTAGACAGATAAAAATGAATTCTGGATCAGACATTGTTTTTAATTTTCAATGTTTATTCTAGGAAAACTCCTTAGCTCATAAAAGATTTTGTGTTAAGAGAAAATTCTGCTTTGAGATCTTTGAAAAATATGTATTATTATCCAGAAAAGTTAGCAAAGATATTAAAAAAAAAAACCTAGCAAAAAACAAGGTACCACGGGCTTAATTTGTAGATTGCTCTCTCTCCTCCTGTAGTTTTGTTGCTTAATAATTTTCAATGTGCTTTTGCTTTATTCTGAAGCCCATTTTTTTTTTCCAGAAAAAAAGCTTTAAAAGAAAAGTACACCATCATTTAAATTTGTCTAAAATCAACTGCTTTCAAAACTACCAAGTAAAAGTAACATCCCTCTATGATTTCTTTATGCAGATTTTTTTTTCTTGTTTGAATCTTAGAGACCCAGGAACTAGAAACACTTTCTTAACTTGTCCTCTAGTCAAGACTTCACAGATACTTGCATAATTAAATATAAGTTGGCTTAAAACAATTGTGTAAGAGTTCTTTTGAGAAAAAGCAATGCCAGAGAAACTGAAGGCCAGGAGTTTGCAAAAGTTTTGTATTTTTGTGGATGCCACTAAAAGCAAGACTGGACAGACAGTCTTGTTGTAGTATCACACTCAAAGCAGCAGCATTTTACTTCTCGGATCCCAGGTGTAAGCTCTACTTTTTTATCACGCCTTCATAATAAAGAAAGTCTGTTCTGGAGATTGGTATATTGATTTCTTTGCAAAGTCATCTCTAATTATGCAGGAATGGCTGTTGGTTGCCCTCAAAAACCAACACAAATACACAAACACACCAGCCTCTCTTAGTGATTAAGAGCTGCAAGTCTGAAGGCAGACTGCTGGGTGTGAATTCCACCTTCTCAATACCGTAGTCTCCAGCAAGTTCCTTAACTTCTCTGCCTCAGTTTCCTCTCCTGTAAGATAGAGTCTACCTCAGGGTTACTATGAGGATACACTCCTTTGCTAATGCCGGAGCGCGCTACGAATAGCAGTGGCAGGCTGTGTCATTTCTTAGCGCTGTACAAGGGCTTGTTTTAAAAGTCTCACTGAAAACTTTTTTTTTCCAGATCGAAACACAAGTTTAATAGTCATTCAGATTTCATTCCAGTCTAAACAAACGTATAGAAATCTAATTATCTGCCAGAATAACCATCTTAAACTGACTCTTAAGAACCACAGTTACTTTGCAGCTAAAACAGATTGTTCTCTTCCCCCTAACAAACTCGGACATTTAGCCAAATATTGCTGCTGTCTTTACATTTTAGAAATCAGTGTTAAGGCTCACCTGTTACTGAACACATGCGAGAAAGTTTTGTTATGCGTATCTTATATACATCTTGTACACATTTTCATACTTCACATGATGTGTATAATAAGATACACATTAAAAACTGGTTGGTTTGTCATGAGTAAATGCTTTATTCTTCAGAGTGATGGAATATTGGATCCAGAACGTCGTTCCGTATTTAATCTTGCTTTAGAAAATTAGGATTTATCTTGGACACAGCATTTTGAACATAACACAGGCAAGTTAAGTCCTGGGGGAAAAATTGTATTTTTAAATTTATTATCAACGGTGTCTTTCGCATTCGAGAAAATACATTTGAAGAAGATGCCCGTGCAGGAAGTAAACTAGGTCACCCACCACTGAAACACCCTCGGCTTCTACAAAAAGATGTGCTTTAAAGAGAATAGAATGGACGCTCAGTATGTTCATCTAAACGACCTTGGGCAAGTACGTCGATTCCAAGGTACAATCAGCCCTCCCAGATGGCTTTTCGAGTCTCCCTAACCCGGGTGGGAGAGGACGCGGCGCCAGAGCCCGGCTCCCGCTAGTTTTCCCGGGGGCAGGGGTAGCCCTGGGCGCGGGGCCAGGGGAGGGGCAAGGGGCGGGCGTGGGGTTGGACTGGGACTTGGGACTCGGACCACGGCCTGGGCGTGGGCCTAACTACGCGGGACCGGCCCGCCCTCGCCGCTCCATTGGCCACATCTGTGCAGAAAAGGCCCTGCGGCCCAGGGGCGCCCGCAGTGTCACTAGGTCGGTTGGGGGCCCTGGGTACGCTGTAGACCGTAGACCACGACAGGCCAGAACACGGGCGGCGGCTTCGGGCCGGGAGACCCGCGCAGCCCTCGGGGCATCTCAGTGCCTCGCTCCCCACCCCCTCCCCCGGGTCGGGGGAGGCGGCGCGTCCGGCGGAGAGTTGAGGGGAGCGGGGCCGGCCTGGAGCGCCATGAGCAGCCCGGATGCGGGATACGCCAGTGACGACCAGAGCCAGACCCGGAGCGCGCTGCCCGCGGTGATGGCCGGGCTGGGCCCCTGCCCCTGGGCCGAGTCGCTGAGCCCCATAGGGGACATGAAGGTGAAGGGCGAGGCGCCGGCGAGCAGCGGAGCGCCGGCCGGGACCGCGGGCAGAGCCAAGGGCGAGTCCCGTATCCGGCGGCCGATGAACGCCTTCATGGTGTGGGCTAAGGACGAGCGCAAGCGGCTGGCGCAGCAGAATCCAGACCTGCACAACGCGGAGCTGAGCAAAATGCTGGGTGAGTCCGAGTCAGGGACGCAGGCGGCCGGGCGCGCTGGCGCGAATCGCTAGGCCGCTTTCTTAAGCCCCAAACGGTGTTCTTTGCGAGCCTGACGCCCGAGACTCCACGTCCTTTCTTAAGGCTCTCGGTTCCCTTCCAGCTTCCCGTTCTTCCGAGCGTCCAAAGTAGCTTTCCGCCGTGCTCTCCGGCTCCCGGATTCCCCAGGTGGCCGGGGACGTGGGTCCAAAGGCTCTGGGAAGGCGACTGCCCGGCACCTCTGAGCGGCGCGAGAGCACCCTTGGCCCCGAACTGGGCCGGTTGTGTCCATCCCTCGACCCCTTTCCTAGCTAGGTGTCCTTTTCTGTTTTTCGAACGACCGGGTGATGGGTGAGCGGAAAGCCGCTTCCAGGAGACCAAAAGAAAGGGGTGCCTTTAGAGGACGGGTGTTCCCGAAGGGCTCGGACTCAGGAATCCCAGACTTCCCTTTTTAACTTCACCCCAGTTGCTCAATTCAAGGTCTGAGGGGAGAGATGCGTCCGGGTGGGGGAGGGGCCTGGGGCGGGAGCGCAGGCGATAAACCCTGCGCCCCTCTCCCCCCTTCCTTCCACTGTGCAGGCAAGTCGTGGAAGGCGCTGACGCTGGCGGAGAAGCGGCCTTTCGTGGAGGAGGCCGAGCGGCTGCGCGTGCAGCACATGCAGGACCATCCCAACTACAAGTACCGGCCGCGGCGGCGCAAGCAGGTGAAGCGGCTGAAGCGGGTGGAGGGCGGCTTCCTACACGGTCTGGCCGAGCCGCAGGCGGCGGCGCTGGGCCCCGAGGGCGGCCGAGTGGCCATGGACGGCCTGGGCCTCCCGTTCCCCGAGCAGGGCTTCCCTGCCGGTCCGCCGCTGCTGCCTCCGCACATGGGCGGCCACTACCGCGACTGCCAGAGTCTGGGCGCGCCTCCGCTCGACGGCTATCAGTTGCCCACGCCCGACACGTCCCCGCTGGACGGCGTGGACCCCGACTCGGCTTTCTTCGCCGCCCCGATGCCCGGGGACTGCCCGGCGGCCGGCACCTACAGCTACTCGCAGGTCTCGGACTACGCTGGCCCCCCGGAGCCTCCCGCCGGCCCCATACACCCCAGACTCGGCCCAGAGCCCGCGGGTCCATCGATGCCGGGCCTCCTGGCGCCACCCAGCGCCCTGCACATGTACTACGGCGCGATGGGCTCGCACGGGGCGGGCGGCGGGCGCGGCTTCCAGATGCAGCCGCAACACCAACACCAGCACCAGCACCAGCACCAGCCCCCGGGTCCCGGACAGCCGTCGCCCCCTCCAGAGGCACTGCCCTGCCGGGACGGCACGGACCCCAACCAGCCCGCCGAGCTTCTCGGAGAGGTGGACCGCACGGAATTTGAACAGTATCTGCACTTCGTGTGCAAGCCTGAGATGGGCCTCCCCTACCAGGGGCATGACTCCAGTGTGAATCTCCCCGACAGCCACGGGGCCATTTCCTCCGTGGTGTCCGACGCCAGCTCCGCGGTATATTACTGCAACTATCCTGACGTGTGACAGGTCCCCGATCCGCCCCAGCCTGCAGGCCAGAAGCAGTGTTACACACTTCCTGGAGGAGCGAAGGAAATCCTCAGACTCCTGGGTTATTGTTGTTGCTGTTGTTGTTGTTTTTTAAAAGGTGTCTTGGCATATAATTTATGGTAATTTATTTTGTCTGCCACTTGAACAGTTTGGGGAGGGGTGAGGTTTCATTTAAAATTTGTTCAGAGATTTGTTTCCCGTAGTTACATTGTCAAAAACCCTATTTCCAAGTTCAAGTTAACTAGCTTTGAATGTGTCCCAAAACAGCTTCCTCCATTTCCTGAAAGTTTATTGATCAAAGAAATGTTGTCCCGGGTGTGTTTTTTCTATCTTCTAAAAAATAAAATCTGGAATCCTGTTTTTTCGTTCTACTAGTACCTCTGTCACACTAGTTTTATCAAAACCCAATTTTTAAGATCAATGTTAAGTCTATTAGTTAATGTAAATTTCTCATCCTCTTGAAAAGGGTGAACATAATTTAAGGACTATCTAAAAATAAACATTAGGATATCTAAGTTTGATGTAATTGTTTCGGGAAGGAAAAAAGAAAAGCATTCTGGAATGAGCCTACTTCATTTCAAGTAATCTTAGTTTTTAAAACGAACGGTTAATGAATATTTTCAATTCCAGTATATCACTTTAAGTAGAAGGGGATGTCCAAGTAATTTTGGTTTTCTAACTGTTGAATCATAAGCTTGACCGGCCCACAGAGGCTTTTCGGATGTTTTTATCTGTGTTCTGCCATCTCTTCACACTACACTCCTCCGACATTCAGTTTACCTAAATCTTCACATTTTTACACCTTGGGAAGTGGCGTTGCTGGGTTGAAAATAAAGGAGTCACAGAAACTAATCAAAATAAAATGTGCATTATGACAACTTTTAATACACTTTAGCATTTTATTTGAAGAATTTTTTTTTTTTTTGCTTTTAGATTTAATACATACATGGACGATGGCACAAACTTAGGGGAGAATCCATGAATGGTTTGTAGTGTCCCTATCTATCACCATCATTACCTTATCAAGAAGAAACTGAGTTACAGGGTTGTGAGTAAAAGATGGGGATCAGCTCCTGTAATCAGCCATGCTAATTGCTGTGGCACGTCTCACCACATTTTACAGATTGAGGCATAAATGGAAACAGGTGACTTATAATGGGCATTTCCTGTGCCAGATGTTTGTTCAATGCCGTTCTAAACAGCTTGAGCCTCAGCAAGCCTGCAGGTTTAGGTGCTATTTTTCCCATTTTGTAAGTGAGGAAAGGAGTCACCAGGCCTTCCCCTGCCATGTATATGAAGGCTTGTATTACAAGTTCTTTTGACATATTTCTCACCTGTTTTCCTCTGGACCAGGGTGTATTCATGGGCACTGGGAGAATTTACATTCTGTTGGTGGCAAACCATACAATTATCCTTAGCAGCAAGTGCTACAGAAAAAGGAAAGGCTTGGAGGATAGCTTACAGCATTTATGTGGGAGAGATGTCTGAGCTGAAATGATTGACTGCATTCTCTTGAAAAAAGGCATGGAATATGTTTTTCAGAAGGGATTCCTGGAATGTGAAGGATAGACAGTTTCAGTGAGGAAAGATAAGTTTATTTTGTTAGGCATAACAGGCTTCCTTTAAAAAGGTTAAATTCTAACCCTTAGCTGAGGTGGGTTGTTTCTGCTTCCAGCCTGAGTTCCTTCTCCAGGGTGTCCCAAGAGTTCCCAGTAGATGAAGTGGGCAGAAGGGCTACCAGCCTAAGTTCAGGGCGGTGCTCAGACTACACTTGGCATTTTCATCATACTCAGTCAGCCGAAGAAGACTCAGCTGTACCCTTGGCTGCCATCTGTTAACGATATTAAGACAAGTACAGAAAAGAGAAAGAAAAAGAGTTCTTAGGGGAAAGATCTAAAGTCCTGTAAATTACATCCTTAACTCCTAGGTGCAGGTGGAAAAGCAGTAAGAGCTAAAATTGTTAAGATACTGTCCATGCATTTACATGGATGGAGGGATTTGTCTTCACAAATAAATTTTTTTGGGTAGAAGCATCAAGCCAATTCCTTCTCTTTCCTCAAGCATGCAGATCAAGTGACTGCAGGTAGCAGCTAGTGATTTTTTTTTAACTCCTAATTTTAATTTTTATGGGTACATAGTAGGGGTATATATTTATGGGTTACATGAGATGTTTTGATACAGATATGCAATGCGTAGTAATCACATTATGTAGAATGGGATATTCATTCCCTCCAGCATTTATCCTTTGTGTTACAATCCAGTTATACTCTTACTTATTTTAAAATGTACAATTAAATTATTATTGGCTATAGTCACTCTGCTGTGCTATCAAATACTAGGTCTTATTCCTTCTATGGTTTTTTTTTTTTTCCGGTAGTTTTAAATTACCAAAACATTGGTATCCTTAAACCCTTTCTCATTTTAAAGTACCGGGATGTGGGCCCTGGTGGCAAAATTAGAAGTAGAGCTTTGGGGTCCATTACAGACCATTATAGTTTTAAAGTGAATGACAGAATGTAAAACTTCTGCCTAGGTTGAAAGACTCTATGTCATCACCAAGTGCACAGACCACCCTGCCCCCTGCCCCCCCCCCCCACCAGCTATGACATCACCAAATGCATAAATACCCTCTGTGACATCAGCAAGTGCCTGGATACCCCCATGACATCACCAAGTACGTAGACCCCTGTTTCCTCAAGTAGATTTAGATGAAGTGACCACAGGTACCAGCTAGTGATTTTTTGAGACAAAATATTAAATCTGTCTCAAGTTTTTACTGTTTTATTTTGGAGACAAATACACATAAAGGATACATTGCTTTTCTCCCCATATCTACTTTTGGTACTTTAGAAGTACATTAAGAGGTAAGAATCCAGCTCTTTTATGAGCTAAGATAGCCAGATTTGATGCCAGTATAGAATGTGCATGCCTTTGAGACATCCAGAGCAATAAGGAAGAGGGTATTTTTCCCCCATGAGAATGCTGACTACATCTCTATTAAAGCTACCAGGTGAGTCTGATAAATTACAGATAAACTTGTAAATTACTTATACAAGCAGTTAAGAGATAATATTACAATGAAACAATTTATTTCACTTATTATTCTTATCAGTAGATTATTGTATCTTTAGTTTGAATCACGCTGCAGAAGATACCAGCTTGAATTTGTACTGATATTAGGAAAAACACGTACAAGCCAAAGGAATTCAGATAAAATGGAAAGGGGTGCAATGAACCAAAAGACATCATGTCAGCCTAACATTTTAAAATGTCCCATTTCATTTTGTTTTTAATACTGTGCCTGTCACATAATAGATGTTCAACATTCCCTTCCTCCCCCTGTTCCTCTCTGATTTGTTTTGACAATAGTGGACAGGGAGAAGTATTTTACATCCATTATTTCAGCACAAATTTATTTTTCCTGCTTACAAGGTGCTTCCTTCTGGGTCCACAATATTCATCTGAAGAAAAATGGCACTGATGTTCGTACCCAGTCCCCATCCGAAGTAGGCTCAAGTTCCTCCACAGGGTGGGCTCCTAATGGACAGAGTATTTCTTTAGGTCCTCTGGCCTGGGATCCAGCAGCATCTCAGTTTCTCGCTATAACACCTATCCCTACCCTCCTTCTAATGAGAAGGTGGCTGTGTGCTTTCTCCAGAATTATGTAGCAGCTTTACGGGAATAATTCAGTTTGCACCATCCTCCATATACAAACACTGAACCCTCACCACTGATATTTCTCCCAGGTTGGTTCAAGATACTGGAAACTGCAATGTCTCAGTGCAGCACCTAGTACACAGCAAGTGCTAAATAAGTTGTTGTGATAATAATGATGTTCTTTAATGTAAAAATTTCTCTGTAGCTCAGATTCAAGAAACCATTTGGCTAAATGAAATATTTTAAAAATCTCTTCTTGCTGAATAAATTTTAGCTTTGACAATCTTATTTCCACTTGAATTGAAGTCTTAAACATTTTGCCAAAGTTGACTTCCCAACAAGTATTCCCCAAATTGGTGTTGCTCCAAAAGATGATCTTGTGAGGCCACTGTGTGTGTGGAGGTTCAGATAAGGAAAAAAATAAACATCAGTAGCTGTGCTGTAGATCCCAGTTCTGTGAGTCAGTGCCCTCCCATAAGCCTGATAACTTGTTAGGCAAGAAAAAGAACTGTGGTGCGTATGCAGTGAAGCCCAGCAGTTTTCTGCTCTTGGTTAAGGACTGTCTCATTTTCACTATTACCGGACTTGTCACGGGTAAGTGCTCAGAAAACGGACTGAATAACTTGCTTGGTAGTTGGTACCTCAGTTTTCTCTTGGGAAGCCCCAAGGAAACTCAAGAGTTCCTGCTTTGCCGCCTCTTTTCTATTAGAGGCAGTCACCTGGTGGCTATTATTCCTTTCTCTCGAACAATGTGTTTGAACACAAAACTGTAACCTCAGACTGTAAACTACTGGAGCAAGGACTAGAGAACAGCTCTATGAATAAAGCCAGCAGTGTCTGTCCTCCGGAAGAAGAAAAAATCTCTGCACTTTGAATCAGAGGTTCACCTGGCTCAGAAACTTAGCTCTGTGAGTTTGGAGACATCACTGACCATTTCTGCACTCCAGCCAGCTCATCTGTAAAAAGCAGGGGTGATGGTAAAACATTTTGCCAAAGTTGACTCTGGATAATGACGAAAGCTTCACTGAATTGTTGTAGGGATTAGATGAGATGACACTGAAGGGAGTGCCTCAGTGCCACAGAAAGTGATCTTTCCCTCTCTCCGGCTTCCCTATCTTTTGATTTTATGTATCTCTTTCTATCTCAGCTGACTTTGGGAGTGTAATTCCATTCTTCCATTGGGAAAGAAAAAACAACAGTAACTCACCTCCCCCGGGTGCTTTCCTTAGTGGAATGATAATTTTACAGTCTTGTAAGATTGTCTGTGTTTGCTGGAGACATAGCATCTGTGTTTTACTTTGTGCTTTGGACAGCTCAGCTTAGTCTCTTTGATTATAAAATGAGAAAAAAATAATTGTCAGTTGGAGAACTTTGTATAGAATGTCTTAATACATAGGAACTCCCATTTTGCATGAAAATCTTAAGATCTTTATAAAAGGGACAGTTAATTGGGACATAGTGAATGTGGTATCAAGCTTGCCAACATTTATCTTTCTGTTAGCCCCTCCTCCCACCAGTATGGCTTCTGAAGTCCTGAATCGTATTTCCATGGTGTTTACTTTTTGAGAACTGAACAGGGTCTGAAATCTTGAGGATGGATAAGCAGAGTGTAATGGGGAGAACGGCAAATTAAGAAAAGATTCTGGCTTCCAGTAGTTCCAGGTAATACTGAAACGCGATTCGCAGGCTTTTAAATCCCTCAGTCCTCAGAAGTTATTTCTATGAACTGATGGATGTGGGCGGACTGATAGGAAGAAAATTAGTAGACACAAGCAAAATGGAAGGAGCAATTTTATAGCTGCCCACTATATAGTGGATTCTTCTGCTTTTTAAAATAAATATTTATTTGGACGTTTGAATACAATAGTAAGGATCAGAGGTGCACACATGTGCACCAATAACATTGACCTGAAAAAGCTTACTGAGATTACAGGAAGGAGAAATAGAAAATAAAAATTTAGGTTTGTAGTTTCAATAAAGAGACTGTGGACATACAGAATGTACAGTTTTATTCATTTAAAAATAATTTTAAAAAACGTAAATGACGCACATGCTTACATAAACTCAAACAACATTGCAGATGGGCTTGTAATACAGAGTTGTCAGAAGTTTCCATCTCTCCCCAGCCCCAGTTCCACAAGTCAGAACCAATCCTTTTTTTCTTCCCTCTACTGGGCATTACCTACATTAATAATTCTGCTTGTCTAGTGGTTAATTAATTAATGTGCCTGCATGGCTAATTTTAGGCTTATGAGCTTTAGACATTTACTTTCTGCTAGGACAGCTAAGAATTTCCTGCCCCGCTCTTCCTCCGAATGTTGTTACATCTTTATTTCCACTTCTATTACTGTCTTTTAAAGTCCAGGACTACATACCCTTTTCTAGTTCCATCGCGAAACCAGGAAGACTTGATTCCTCACTGGGAAAGGTGAGGACATCGATGCCTCCACCCTTCCCCGAAGCACTCCTCTCCTTTTCTGCGGAGATGGATTTTTCAAAACAGATTGTGGTAGCGGGGACAGCACACAGAATATTGATGCACGCGTCATATGAAAAGGTGTGTGTGTGTGTATACGAAGTATTCTATACAAAGTATATACACACACACACATATATATATATACACCTGCAAAGTACTGTTATATATATGTGTGTATGTATCAATTCCAGCATTATCAATCCCAGACAACTGGGGCCGCTTACTGCCGTGCTGTGACTTTAAATTCACTCACTTCTTACATCCACTAGGAAAAGAGGATTTGTTTCCCTAAATCCTATAAAAGGGGCAAGCCTTGGGCGCAGTGGCAGCCCCGTTCCCCGCACCCTCCTGCCCTCGGGTCCCGGGAGTCCCTCCTGCGCTGGCGTACGAGGCGCTAGAGGTCACCGGAGCGCGCTCCCCTCGCCAGGGACCTACACTCCTCCCGCAGCTACATTAGGGAGCATTAACAAAGCTCCGGATTCACTTTAACTTAAAAGGTAAAAGATCTTAGGTCTGATGGGGGAGTGGGGCTAGGAAAGCTCGGCCACCTTGGCCCGAACTCATGCGGCCACCGCTGTCCTCAAGAAGAAGAGACCGCAACGTCGCGCGCCCGCATCGAGGAGTTGTGAGCCCTTAGCTTTGTGCCGGGGGCCCGCCTGGCGCTAGATGAAAGTGCTAGTGTACTCGGCCTAAGCCACGGTAACTCCAAGGTGAGAATGCACCTTCTCGGTGCACCGGCTCAGGGGCCTGCCTGCGGCGCCAAGGCTTCGGAAGGTCCCAGCGCGACCTCCGGGACAGGCTTTCCTCTGAGGAGGGAAGGAGAGGGCATTTGTGCATCTGCACGTTCTTTCCTGTGGAGGGGAAAATCAAACCCTGTAGCCGTTCGCTGCTGGGTAGGGATCGGGCGATGCTCGGCGCCCTAGTTCTCCGCCGTTCAGGTGGAGCCCGGCGGCGGGAGCTTAGGTTCTCCGTGGGCCACATGGTCTCAGAAGAGGTCCCGCGGTCCCGGGGCGCCCGCAGTGTCGCTGGATCGGCGGGGATAACCGGGGACTGGGACTGGCCCGAAACGCGGGTGGCGGGTTCGGCCTCTGAGACACGCGCAGCCTTCTGGGCATCTCCGTGCCTCGCTCCCCACCTTCCTTCCCTCCGCGTCTGGCGGAGGGCTTAGGGGCGTGGGGCAGGCCTGGAGCGCCACGAGCAGCCCGGATGCGGGATACGCCAGTGACTACCAGAGCCAGACCGGGAGCGCGCTGCCAGCGGTGACGGCCGGGCAGGGCGCCTGTCCTTGGGCCGAGTTGCCGAGCTCCCTCGGGGACTTGAAGGTGAAGGGCGAGGCGCCGGCCGGGGTCGCCGGCCGAGCCAAGGGCGAGTCTCGCATCCGGCGCCTTCTAGGTGGGGCGAAGGTCGAGCGCCAGAGGCTGGCAAGGGACCCCCGCCCAGCTTGACGCCCAGTTGCGCCCGACGCCGGGGGAGGCGGAGCGCAGGGAACCGAGGCGCCGGGAGCCCCGGACGTGGGAGGGCTGATTTTCTACGCGGGGAGACGCCGGGCTCCGCGAACATCCTCACTAGCCGGTCGGTGGCTCTACCTCGGAGAACTCTCTTGTATATAGTGATTCTCATATTCAGTGTTTCCTTTTAGGGAAAGTTGACCGGCAAGTGCAGACTCGTCCAGGGAGCTGGAGATGACATTAAATAAAAAGGTTCAAAACGAAATTGCTAATTATATCCAGGTATAAATAAAACAAAATTTTGCAGTCTTGGGACAAAGGTTTTAATGTGCCGCCTGATTAGGCCAGGTTCTGCAAAAACAAAACAAAACAAAAGAAAATAAAACAAAACAACCCTATTCCAAGTTAAAAAGAGTGCCCCTATTCCAAGTTAAAAGAAAAAAAAAAACTTGTATTCCTTGTTCATTTATTGAATAAGGAATTGAGAAATGGGTGCTGAGTTATTACAGATTCAAACTGCTCGCCACAAATGGAGCTGGAAATGCATTTAACGGCCTTTTAGGAAACCACCTAAAGCTTTAGAATTTCAGGCTAGCCAGTTTGCAATCTAGAGCTCTTTTTTGTTGCTGAAGTTTGGGAGAGGATGGCCTCTACCTGTGGACACTTGGAGTTAAATTTCCAGAGTCTTTTGAAGTTAATAGGGAGCGGCTTTTCTGTTTGTTTATTTTTTGAGACAAGGTATCTCTGTTGCCCAAGCTGGAGTGGTGCATCCCAGCTCACTGCAACCTGGACCTCCTGGACCCAAGCGATCCTCCTGCCTCTGCCTCCCAAAGTTCTGGGATTATAGGCATGTGCCACCGCGCCTGGCTTGCTTTTTGCTTTTAAGACAAGGAATAACATGGCCAGAGTTTGTTTGTTTATTTATTTTTTGAGATGGACGTCTAGCTCTGTCGCCCAGGCTGGAGTGCAGTGGCGCCATCTCGGCTCATTGCAACCTCTGCCTCCTGGTTTCAAGCGATTCTCCTGTCCCAGCCTCCCAAGCAGTTGGGATTACTGGCGCGTGCCACCACTCCCGGCTGATTGTTTTAGTTTTTAGTAGACAGGTGGTTTCGCTATGTTGGCCAGTCTGGTCTTGAACTCCTGACTACAAGTGATTCCCCCCCCCCCACCTTGGCCACCCAAAGTGTTGGGATTACAGGTGTTAGCCACCGCATCCGGCCTCTTTTTTTTGCTTTTAAGAGAAGGAATAAAATGGCCCGAGTTTATTTTAATCAAACCAGTGTAAAACCCTTTATATTCTGCATTATAGCTTTATTTAAAACTTACGTATTTCATAAAAATATAAGTAGCATATGAAAACAGTTTCCCTGCTCCAGTCCCAACTTCAGATATTCAGATACATGTCCTGTGTTTCCTTGAGCACATTTTCTTTCTTTCTTTTTTTTTTGAGATAGAGTCTGGCTCTGTCGCCAGGCTGGAGTGCAGTGGTGCAATCTCGGCTCACTGCAACCTCCCTCTCCTGGGTTCAAGCAATTCTACCTCAGCCTCCCGAGTAGCTCGGATTACAGGCGCCCAACACCAGGCCCAGCTACTTTTTGAATTTTTAGTAGAGACGGTATTTCACTACGTTGACCAGGATGGTCTGGAACTCCTGACCTCAGGCGATCTGCCCAACTCGGCCTCCCAAAGTTCTGGGATTACAGGCGTGAGCCACTGCGCCCAGCCGCACACATTTTCTATCTACAGTCATACAAAGGAGTTTCTCCCCGCAACGCCCCATGGGATCGCATTTCCCTACTATTCTGAAACTTGCTTTTTCAGTTAACAGTATACATTTGGCGGTCTTTTATTCCTAGAAGATGGACTTCGATTTACCGGTTGATGGTCTTCTCCACTCTTCCGTGGGATCAGTCCCACTTGTCCCATCTCCAGTCCAGTGTCAGTTTGTGACTTAATCTTTTACATCGTGTACAGTCTGAGCCCTGAGACCCCCCTCACACATGTGCAAATTGAGTTTATGCACAGAACAGATAGTACCTGTACTTAAATGTAGACTCTGGGGAGCACGTTTCACTCCATAAGAAAAGGAGTAAAAATTGTGCACACCATAATTACAATGTTTTACAAGACCGGTGCTTTCTGTATCTCAGGGGTGCTGGCAGAGAGAGGTGCATAGAAAACTCTGGGTGGGTTACTTCCTCCTGGAGCATTGTCCCTCCGTTGCCTGCTTACCTGGGCAGGTGCTGATCTGCGTGGATGGCTTATTGGCATTTCCCGGACCCTCCTGTCGTAAGGCTGAGACCTAAGAAGCTGATTCTCTCCAGGAGGTGAGATCTGCCCCGATAAACGTAGGCTGATGGGGTCGCTGCTCTGGCGTCATGGTTAATGTGAACTTACACTCTCACACTGTGTCGTCTGGGTGATAAAAGTGTGTGGGGCTCTTCTTTGCAGGCTTCCTGTCCTCTTGGGAGATGTCTGCGCTTTGTGAGTTTGGGAAACAACTGGGTACCCAGCGAGGTGGGCGCGAGAGGAGGAGCTGCCTTCCTCCAGGAGGCGGCGCAGCGCGGGCATCTTGCGGGATCAGGCCAGCGACCAGGACCAGCCCCCAACCGCAGGCGGCCGCGTAGCCCTGAGCGGTCTGGGCTTGCCCTTCCCCGCGCAGGGCTTTCCCTCCTGCGGGTCGCTGCCCCGCACACGGCTCTGATCGTAATCCGGCTCCACAGCCACAGCTGCCCACGCCCTACGTCCCGGTTTGACCGCGTGGAGCCGGACCCCGCCTTCCTCGCCCCGCGCTGCCCCAGGCCTGTCCGGCACCTGGGGGTCTCTACTGCAAGCCCGCAGCCCCCGCATCGCCGGGCCTACTGGCGACCCCCGGCGCCGCGCACGTGAACTGTGGGCGATGGGCTCGCCCCGGGCGGGCGGCGCGCGCGGCTTCCAGATGCAGCAGCCGTAGCAGCACCCGCCGCGCCGGGGCAGCTGACGCCGCCTCCGAAGACGCGCCGTGCCTGACGGCGCTGACCCCACGCAGCCAGTCGAGTCTCCTGGGAACAGCCCAGGCGCCCTTGCCGACTTTAACCTCACTGCTCAGGCCTCTGAGTTGCGTTACGAGTTTACCATGTGTTACGAAGACTGTTAGAATGTAGGAAATATCCCTGTCTTTCTCAGAAGGAACTTTCCAGTAAAGACAGTGTTTAATATTGTTAACGTCTCAAAGGAGGCAATGAAAAATGTGCTCAGCTTAAGCATATGCAAAGACAATCTATTTCCATTTTCTACTTATGCACATTATTTTTTGCATTAAAGTTTGATTATTTTAAAAGTGGAAAATTAATGGGCAGTGGCAGAAACCGCTTTTTTCCTCCAAAAATAGTCTTCTTCCAACTAGTTTTAAACATTTTACTAACAATTATTCAGTATCTTCTACATTTTAAGTCATTATTTCTAAAGTTCTTGGTTATTGACATGTTGTAAATTTGAAAAATAAAGGTTTTCTTAAAAAAGTAAGTGTGTATGTAGATTTTATATTCTGCAAAATTAAATGTGTATGTGTTATTCAGGGCCCAGCAGGAAACAGCTAACATACTTAAAGGGTGCCCGAAGAAAGATCATGAATGGTCTATACATGTGAATCCATCTCGGGACTGGAAGCATCCAGGGCCCCAGGCGCTCAAAGCTGCACTCATGAGGCCTGACTGGGATGATGGCAAAGCAGTCCCTGGGGCCCACGATGACTGAGGCTTTAGGAGTTCTGCCAGCCAGGAGCTCTGACCTTGAAGCTACTGCTGGCTGGGCGCGGTGGCTCAAGCCTGTAATCCCAGCACTTTGGGAGGCCGAGACGGGCGGATCACGAGGTCAGGAGATCGAGACCATCCTGGCTAACATGGTGAAACCCCGTATCTACTAAAAAAATACAAAAAAACTAGCCAGGCGTGGTGGCGGGCACCTGTAGTCCCAGCTACTCGGGAGGCTGAGGCAGCAGAATGGCGTGGACTCGGGAGGCGGAGCTTGCAGCGAGCTGAGATCGCATCACTGCACTCCAGCCTGGGCGACAGAGCGAGACTCTATCTCAAAAAAAAAAAAAAAAAAAAAAAAAAGAAGCTACTGCTGATTGTGGCCCAGAAGGATGGGACCAGGAAATAAATCCTGGAGAAAATCCTGTTGCCCACCTGGTTTCCTGGCCAAACCTGACCCCCAAACTAGAGGACAGGAGACCTGTGGGTGCAGGCACCCGGAGAATGGCGGGGGGGGAGAGGGCATATGCTGGGGGACACCCAGGTGGAAAGGGCCAGGCTTTCCTTTAAGCAGCTCCATGGGAGGCCGTTTAGCAGAGCACCACCATACTATGGGTGTGGGGTATCAGGGATGGGAGGAGGGAATCTTAGCTGCTGCTCTTCTCATTCTCAAGAACTTTGTGGCCCAGGTGGGGATCCAAGAAAATGTGAGTAACAATACAACATTGTCGGGTGGAACGCTCCTCCCCTACTTTCTCCAGTTGACCTTACTTCCTAGAAAGGTTGGGTGACACCCTCTTAGGAGCTTGTGTTTTGTCCCTTAAATGTTAGAAGTTTGAAATATTAGTTTCTGAGGAGGCTTTTCAAAGATTGGGGTAGATTAGTACCTGCGGAATGAGCTAATAAAATGGATTAATAAATGCCATTCTCCATGATAAATGTAGAGTGTATATCTTGCTCTTTTTCATACTACTTACTTAAGACTTTGAATGAGCTTGGCTACTTTCAGACCAAAAATTAGCTATGGTTTGCAAAAGAGCCTTGTAATGTTTGAGTGCTTTTCCCTGGAATCAGGGATGTGGATGTAGGGTGAATGATTTCTGTAGAGGATTTCTAAAATTAGTTTTTCAGGAAGCATGTTTGTGATCAAAGGTGCAACTCTACTCCCTGGATTCATGTTAAATAAATTTTGAAGTGAAATACCATAGGCCGGGTGCAGTGGCTCACGCCTGTAATCCCAGCACTTTGGGAGGCAAGCCTGACCAACATGGAAAAACCCTGTCTCTGCTAAAAATACAAAATTAGCTGGGCGTGGTGGCACATACCTGTAATCCCAGCTACTTGGGAGGCCGAGGCCAGAGAATCTCTTGAACCTGGGAGGCAGAGGTTGTGGTGAGCTGAGATAGCGCCATTGTACTCCAGCCTGGGCAACAAGATCGTAATTCCATCTCAAAAAAAGAGAAATACGGTAAAACCCACATGACCAGCACTGTATTGCTGTTTAAGAACTGGTGACCAGCACTGTATTGCACCTTAAGAATTGGGGACAGTGCTCCCTGTTTGTCCTCTCAGATGGGATGTGACCATGGCAGTTGTTGCTGTCTCCCCAGAAGAACTTTGGTTTTTCTTTGGGGTACTTGCCCTTTCAGCATCGTCAGTCATGAGGTCTGGGTGGAGGTCACTCGGGTGAGGCCTGCATGTCTCAAGCTTGTTGGCATTGCCCATCCCCCCAACCCCCACTGTTATCCAGTTAAAGGACAGATGTGACTTAGAAGGGGGGGGGTGGATCACCTGAGGTCAGGAGTTCGAGACCAGCCTGACCAACACGGAGAAACCCCCTCTCTACTAAAAATACAAAACTTAGCTGGGTGTGGTGGTGGGCACCTGTAATCCCAGCTACTCTGGAGGCTGAGGCAGGAGAATTACTTGAACCCAGGAGGCAGAGGTTGCAATGAGCCGAGATCACGCCATTGCATTTCAGCCTGGGGAACAGAGAGAGACTCCATCTCAAAATAAATAAATAAATAAATAAACAAATAAGAGAGTGACTGGAAGCAGCCCTCCTTGGACACAGTGGGGGTGATGGTCCATAACCAATGCAGCCTTTTTTTTTTTTTGCAGCCATTTTAATGAGAGTTAGGCCAGGAGATTACCAGTGGAGAATGGACACAAAGCCAAACAAGGACACAGAGAACCTGGATCCCAGGTGACAATATCAAGACTCCCAGGGGGTGAGCTGTACCTCTGACTACTTCAGTTATGTGAGCAAATTCAGTTTATTTACTGTGAGTTTGTTTTCCTCTCACTTGAAACAAAGGGATTCATAACAGATAACCAGGGGACAGGGCAGGCTGGAGCAGTGATTGCTAATGCCACTGGCTGGCACAAGGAAATACCAAATATGGAGTCTCCTTGGACCACTGGCATTTGCATTGCAGGAGATCATCCAGGAATGCTGAATCTCAGACCATCTCTGCACTTCTGCTTTAGATTGGTCCAGAACAGTACTTCTCAAATGAATGTGCATGCAGATCTCCTGGGCATCTTGCTAAAATGAAGTTCCAAGATTCTGTACTTCTAGCAAGTTCCCAGGCTAGGCTGATGGATCACATTCAGAGAGCAAAGCCCTGATCTACACTTACTTCATAGGGACCTTTCTTCCTTTCATTCTTTCTTTTTCTTTTTTTTTTTTTCTTTTTTTGAGACAGAGTTTCGCTCTTGTTACCGAGGCTGGAGTGCAATGGTGTAATCTCAGCTCACTGCAACCTCCGCCTCCCAGGTTCAAGCTATTCTCCTGCCTCAGCCTCCTGAGTAGCTGGGATTACAGGTGCATGCTGCCACCACGCCTGGCTAGTTTTGTATTTTTAGTAGAGACGGGTTTCTCCATGTTGATCAGGCTAGTCTCGAACTCCCAACCTCAGGTGATCCGCCCTCCTCAGCCTCCCAAAGTGCTGGGACTACAGGTGTGAGCCACCATGCCTCGCCTTAGGGACCATTCTTTTTTTTTTTTTTTTTTTGTTTTTTTTTTTTTTTAAAAAAAAC
>NC_037676.1:56705227-56790596 GCF_003255815.1 Theropithecus gelada
TTCTTAATCGAAAACACTTGAAGTTCAGCAACGGACACGAGTCATTTCAGAAAAGTCACTAGATGAGAATCTTCTGTCATTTCTCCTCTGCTTCTTACCTCGACACAGCCTGTCCTCCTGACTCACAAGGGTCCTCTTTCTTTTCTCCAAAGTCTTATCAATGATCTAGTTGCATGGAGACTGACAAGACTGACGTGAGCTGACAACACAGACACCCTGTTGGCAGGCGGCAAGCAATCCCCGCTTCCTCAATGCATTTCCACTGGCCTCACTGCCAAATTTGTTATTGCTCATCATTTCAAGAATCTGTCTCTGGTTTGCTTGTCTTTCTTACTAGATTAGAGTCAGGCTCTTGCTGTAACACAACATATTGAATTAGATACTGAGTTTCTACCTTCTATAAACCAGTGATTCTCAAAGAAGGTTGCACACTGCAATCAGTGGAAGCTTTAAAAAAAAGACTGAGGCTTGGTCTGGCCCCTTGAGATTCTTACTTAATTGGTTTTGCCTGCAGTCAGGGTGTTTCAGTTTTAAAATCTCTTGAAGTGATGCTAATTGCTGCCATAAATAGATGAACATATTGATATCACAGAGCTACCTGAGAAGTCAGCTACTTATTTAGGTATTTATTTCATCAAATATTTATGGAACATCTATTATATGCCAGACACTGTACATTGTCTTCAAAGATAAGACACATACATTCCCTGTCCTAAAGGAGCTTGTCATCCTGTAGAAGGGAAAGGTATATAGACAAACAATTGTAATGGTGTGTTCAATGCAATGAAAAGTATAAAAACTATGCTTTGGCAAAAGGCAGAGTGGTAGATTCCTTGTAAAGGGGCATGGGATAAACGTAATAATGGCTGACAGTAACTGAGCATTACCATGGAAGAGGAAGGCCTCCAGAGAGTGCTAATGTGTGTGTGAGGCCTTGAAGGAGGAGAGAACCCAATGAGGAAGGTGAATGGGAGATGGGGTGGGGAAGGTTTTTCTGGGTTGAGGTTCAGGGATTTGGGAATGAGATGGTGGAGGAGCTGAGAGGGCTCCCTTCTGTTTTCTTTGTAAAATCAGAGTGGGGTGAAGACCTGAAAGGGCACAGTGGTGGGTGTTGGGAGGGGCAGGGGCATTGGCAGGGGTGGGCCCGAGAAGAGCAGCAAGCTCTGTTCCGCACCATTGAAGGCCCTGATAAAGGCGAGTTCATCGATCGGCATCCCTCTTCAGGCTCTTGTGCGCAGAAGCTCCCCTGTAGACAGAGATGAGACCACAGGATTCATCCAAGGCTGTGCTTTTAGCAGCAGGGGTGAAGGCAGACAAGAGAGCCAGAGAGTGTTGATGAGACTGGGGTTCGAGAGTTCTGAGTTCCATATGGAGGAAGTGAGATCTGAAGAGAGCTTGGGAAAAAGGGAGGGAGAAGCTGGGATGAGAGGAGAAAGTAGCAGAGGGGAATTTCAGAGATGAGTAGGTAAGGGTGACCAAAATGTGCAGGGTGGGCTGCTGAGGGGGTGACAGTCACTGGAGTTGTGGAGCTTAGGGACGTGGATGCTGAAACCCCCCGTGGTGCAGCAGGGGAGCAAGACTGTGATCCTCTCTGTACATGGTTCATGAGATGCCCGCCAGTGAGTCCACCCAGAGGGGAAGGCAAGTCTAGTGGGAGTGGATTTGAAGAAATCATTCAGGAGGGGGAGGTAAAAGAGAACACAAGGATACGGCACTGAAATGCAAAACAGAGCAACGGAGAAACAGGAAAATACTGAGGAAAAAGGGCAGAGGTTCCTAGTGATAAAAGGAAGCCTTACACATCCCTCTGAAAGCTGGAATTTTTTTTTTTTTTTTAGTTTAGGAGTAAAAGACTTAGAGTTCTGAAACTTTGCTAGAGGCAATAGTGGAACTGTTGCTACCAGCTCAAGGCCAACGTAGACAGCATCTCTTATCTACTCTGTAATGGATAGCAGGCTTTACAGATAAGTGATTTCAACAATGCACTCCTCCTGAGAACTTCACCTTAGAATTAATTGCTCTTGATCACTGGGTGCTAAACTTCAAAAATCATTATTCAAAAATATTCTGCCAAACAGCTCCATATTGATACCTTGAGGCAAAGCCCCATTCATCGGCATCAATTACAGTTCTGCTCAGCCTGAAGGGATGCCCGACTTCCCACACTTGACCTTCCTCTCCCCTCCCCCAGACCCTAGAACCTTCCCTTATCCTTGAGCATTAGGGCCAGCTTGTCTACCTGACAGCACAAGGACAACACCCAATGTCAAGAGGAGCATTATCACCAAAGATATAATGGAACTTCAGAAGGTGGCTGGCTTTCCCAGAATTTCCCACTAGAGGAGGGGGGATGCACCTGGGGTGCTGGAAGCATGCATGCTGGGGTCCTCCTGGAGCCCTCCTCCTCTAGAGAAGTCCAATGATCTCCAAAAATAGGGCACACAGACCCTGCAGGATGCGCCCCCTACTTGGAGAGAGACAGAGCCGCCCAACGACCTTCAAGGACAGAACCCGAGTTCACCAGTCAATGAATGCCGGGAGCATCCTCAGACCCTCTGCAGCCAATGCTGGTGTGAAGGTGGAGTCAGTTCTCTCTCGGAAGTTTATTACCAGCGGCGGCTGCGATGTCCATGTTTGCAGAGGAAGGGAGGCCTTCCTCTTTCCAAGTGGATCCTACATCCCGTTCCACTGACTCCACTCAGGAGAATCAAAAAAGAGGAAGATAGGGCTTTCTGTCTCCCTTTCCCCACCTTTTCTTTCTGGGCTATCTCACTTGGGCTTTTGCTGAATCATACACCCCAGGACCATCCAAGGGCACACGGGCTCTGTGCTGTGGGGGAGTCTCCAGGTGCGGTTATATATAGCGTGGGCCAGCACACCCACTCCCGTTACTCATGCAGTTTGGCCCCAGTTGAATGCATGAACAATCTCTTCCAGGCACTCCCTGTTTTCACTTCCCGCTGCCCACAGGGCCCCTCCTCTGTCTGACCCTTGGGGGTCAACATCCTTTCTAGCTAATCCACCCTGCTTCCTCCCTCAGGCCGGGCTGGAGGCTGTTTTTTAACTTCAGGGGTTCCTGGAGAAGAGCTTCCTCTGCCCCTTCATGATCACATCAAACACACTGGATTCGGGGTCTTGAGATTTGAAGATTTGAAAGCAGAAAGATCAGTGGGAGTCCGAACCGTGGGAAGGAATATGATGGAAGAGGCTGGACTTGAAATATCCACCAGCGAAGGTGGGCAAAGGGCCGCCTCAAATGGGGAGAAATGGGAGCACCTCGCATTCTGGGTGCCCTGGACAGCAGCCTGAGCGACTGGAGCAGGGGTGTCTAAGGGGCTCTGGCAAGAGTTCGTGCAAGTAGCATACTCGGGCAGGGCGGACGCTGCACAGGTGACAGAACTGGGCCCCTCATTCTGACAGCCCCCTAGCTGGGTCTGTGACCTGGGGCCAGCCCCAACCACTCGGAAGGTCTGTTTCCTCCCTGTAAAATGCGGGTAATTATATTAAATAACTATCTGCAGAGTCACTGTAAGGATTGGAAATATTTGCACAGTGCCTGCCTGAATGATGGTATTGGGAGGAGACCTGTGTACCTGAGTTCCTCTGACCTGATATTTCCATGGGAACTGGGGGGCAGCTAATGAGGAAGAAGCAAGCTTCTGCCCCACCAGCCCAATTCTGTACCGAGCAATGCAGCCTGAGCCTCCGAGTGACCACCTTCCTGAGCAGTCATAATTCACTGGGGCAGAAACACGAAATGGTTTTCTTCTCGAAGTATGGCTTTAACCATGCTCTCTTAAATCTCCCTGTCTTGCTCTTTAATGATTCCTTGGGAAGATTTTATTACTTTTTACGTTTATTTGTTAAAATCTAACTGTATTTATTTGAAAACTTAGAATGCAAAGAGTCAATTTGCTGTAAGACCTCAATCATAGTTTAAATCTTATCTCTTTTATTCCCTTCCCTAAAGGTTTAAACTGGGACCCTATCTACCAGCCGTGGAGGAGGAAGGACACCCTGCCTTACAGATAGCCCTTCTCCCCTCCCTCTCTAAGGCAGGCTCCTGCTGTGTGTGTGTTAGACTGGGGTGTGGAGGAAGGAGAGGGAAAGGGACAAGGGTCATTTTACTTACCTGGTGACCGCTGCTATGCTTATCTCTGGTGCTTCTCTGCAGGTCATTTACTGGATTAAGATCCCCTATGTGGCAGGGTCCAACTCTCTCATGGGCCACATGGGATGCTTTAGAAGGTGCTGGGGGTGGTGGCCCCCAGCCTTCTTCCTGGGAGATGGGCTGCGGCTGGCCACTTCCACATCCACTTGCCCATTCTGGGCAGCAAGCCCACAGCTCTGTGCTCAGGCGCCCTCACCTGGAAGGCAGTTTTCTCTGTGATGCACTGGCAAGATGACTAGGGCCTGGTCACTTTGCATGGTGCCCACTCTACACCAGGAAAATCCATGCACTCTGGAAGGTAGTGAGATCGCCCCTACTGCCCTTCTCCCAGCCCTGCCACTTCCCCTCAAATTCCTTTTTCTTTCAGATTCAATTCTTAGACATCAAATCAGAAATCAGAGTTCAACTCTCCTTTATTGCATTTCCTGAAACATCTGTCTTCCTTTTTTTTTTTTTTTTTTTTGAGATGGAGTCCTGCTCTGTTGCCCAGGCTGGAGTGCAGTGACATGATCTCGGCTCACTGCTATTGCCTCCCAGGTTCAAGCAATTCTCCTGCCTCAGCCTCCTGAGTAGCTGGGACTACAGGTGCGCACTACCACGCCCAGGTAATTTTTGTATTTGTAGTAGAGACAGGCTTCACTATCTTGGCCAGGCTGGTCTTGAACTCCTGAGCTCAAGTGATCCAACCACCTTGGCCTCCCAAAGTGCTGGGATTACAGGCGTGAGCCACCATGCCCAGCCTGTCTTCCTTTTCAGAAATTATTTAACATACAATTATTTATTATGTAATTTATAAGACATTCAAGGACTGGGTGTGGTGGCTTGCACCTGTAAAAAAATCCCAGCACTTTGGGAGGCCAAGGTGGGTGAATCACCTGAGGTCAGGAGTTCGAGACCAGCCTGGCCAGCATAGAGAAACCCCCCGTCTCCACTGAAAATATGAAAATTAGCCTGTAATCCCAGCTATTTGAGAGGCTGAGGCTGGAGAATCTCTTGAACCTGGGAGGCAGAGGTTGCAGTGAGCAGAGATCGTGCCACTGCACTCCAGCCTGAGTGACAGAACAAGACTCTATCTTAAAAAAAAAAAAAAAAGACTTTCAAAATCACACAGTGTAATAGCATACCACCCATCGTAAGAAACAAACGTCTACAGTTAGTCCTTTGAATTCCTTTATATAATACTACATCTGAACTGTGTTTGTAGTGATTCTTTATTTGCATGTGAAAGAAACCCAACTCTGACTGGACTAATAAAAATAAAAGAAGTATTGGCTATGTAATTAAACCACAGAAAGGGCAGGTAGACCATTTCTTCTTTTCGCTTTTTTTGTTTTGTTTTGTTTTGAACCTTTAATGGTAATATGTATGCATACTGCTGGGCTACAGAACACTGTGTTTGGTTTGTCTTTGGGTCAACGGTTGGGGATGCGCACGGCAGCACTAGTAAACAGGGTCTACATCAACAAAGATACACATGGTCATAAAGCAAGAAACTGGTGCCTGGCATGGTCAGCTTTCATTTCCTCATCACTCAGCAGCATGTTGGGGTCTCCATGGCTGATGTGGGACTGATGTCCAGACTCCGCGCATTGCAGGGTGTCCTCTAACACATCCAGCTCCAGCAGCATGTGGTGCATCTCCCTTGGCAATTTCTCGTAATGCTCATACCCCTGAATCAGCCCTTTGGAAACCTCGAGCAGGTCCAAGGTCTTGGCTGCCTCCAAGAATGCTGCCCACTCCACCATGGGTATCGTACACACCACCAAGTAGGTGTTGAACTTTGTAGGGTTGATGTGGACCTTGGTGTAGTGGGGAGGTGGAGGGGGAAGCCACAGGGCCCCACCCCCTGCACATGTGAGCTCAGCCGATTGTGGGGTGAGCAGTTTCAAGTCATCCCCTGAGCTCTTGCCAGGCCGGAAGTGGAGCAGTCCTCTTTTCTCTTCTGAGCTTCTGTTGGCCTGTTGGCTTCATTCCCTTGGGCTGTGGATCCCCAATATACTGGATCCATTGGGACAGCTCGTTCCAGGCCCACTGGGACAGCTCGTTCCAGCCTCATCGCTAGACAGGATGTGTGCCCTCCACCAGCTCCAGCCAGAAAAATGCAAGGGAAGTCACATGCCTATCATTGAATCAATTATTGTGTGTAGGGGGACCAGGTATTGCATTAGGCTGAGCCTGGGTTTTTAGGGTTAGGTATTTTATTTTTAGAAAAATTGAGAGAGAATGCTTGGTACTACTTAATATCCGCTGTGTAGATCCACTAAATTCTTTAAAATGCTTCATTGTATTCTATTTCAGGGCTATGCTGTTGCTTATTTGGCCAATCTCTAACAATGGATATTAAAGATGTCTCCATATGGAATCAATCTAGGTTCCCATCAATGGTGGATTGGATGAAGAAAATGTGGAACATACACACCACGGAATACTATGCAGCAATAAAAAGAACAAAATCATGTCCTTTATAGCAACATGGATGCAGCTGGAGGCCGTTATCCTAAGCAAATTAACACAGAAACAGAAAACCAAATGTCACATGTCCTTAGTTATAAATGGACGCTAAACTTAGGGTATACATGGACATAAAGATGGGAACAATAGACTCTGGGGACTCCAAAATGGGGAAGGGAGGGGAGAAAGGGCTGAAAAACTTCCTAATGGATACTGTGTTCACTATTCAGGTGATGGGTTCAACAGAAGCCCAAACCCCAGCGTCACACAATATACCCTCGTAACAAACCTGCATGTGTACCCTCTGAATCTAAAATAAAATTTTTTAAAATGAGAATTTAAATGGACTAGGTGTGGTGGCTCACCCTATAATCTCAGCACTTTGGGAGGCTGAGGCAGTTGGATCACTTGAAGCCAGGATTTTGAGACCAGCCTCGCCAACATGGTGAAACCCCATTTCTACTAAAAACACAAAAATTAACCAGGCATGGTGGCACGTGCCTGTCATTCCAGCTACTCAGGAAGCTGAGGCAGGAGCATCACTTGAACCCAGGAGGCAGAGGTTGCAGTCAGCAGAGATCACCCCACTGCACTCCAGCCTGGGTGACAGAGCAAGACTCTGTCTCCAAAAAAGGAAAAAAGAAAAGAAAATAAATTGTCTCCATTTTTTTTTTTCATGATATGAACAATGCTTTCCATAACATTCTTTTATTTTTGTGAGCATGTGTCCATATTTTTTATAAGACGAATTTCCAGAGGTGGAATTGCTGCCAAATGGTATGCGGGTGGATCACGAGGTCAGGAGATCGAGATCATCCTGACTAACATGGTGAACCCCTGTCTCTACTAAAAATACAAAAAAAAAAAAAAAGAAAATTAGCCGGGCGTGGTGGCAGACGCCTGTAGTCCCAGCTACTCCAGAGGCTGAGGCAGGAGAATGGTGTGGACCCGGGAGACGGAGCTTGCAGTGAGCCGAGATTGTGCCACTGCACTCCAGCCTGGGCCACAGAGCGAGACTGTCTTAAAAAAAAAAAATTGATATTGCCAGATTACTCTCTAGTTCCACTCTAACAGTAGTTGACAACAGTGTTGGCTTTTCCACGCTCCCACCAACATCAGTGTATTGGTTAACTTGTGCTGTGTAACAAGCTATCTGAAAACTTAGTGGTTTGAAACCGACAACCACTTATGTGCCCACCATTCCATGGATCAGCAATTTAGGCAGGGCACAGATGGGATGGCTCACCTATGTTGACAAGAGTGCCCCAGTTTTACAGTCAGCTGGAGGTCAGTGACCTCGCTCACATGTCTGGCAGTTGACTGGCTGTTAGGTGGGGTGGTGAAGACAACTGGGTCATTTGTATTTGCCAGTCAGCATGTTGTTGGTGGCCAATGGATTCCCAAGAACTGGAAGATGCAAGTTCCATTGCATCAGTACTTTTCAAGCCTGCATTTGGGTAACATTTGCTAATAACCCTTTAGCCAAAGCAAGCCACTTGGTCAAGCCGAGATCCATGGGGTGGAAAATAAGCTATACCTCTTCATGGGACAAACTGTAAAATATTGTGGTCATTTTTGTAATCTATCATAGCCAGTTTACATCATTTTGTTAAGCTTGGTCAATAAGACTGATGAAAAATGAAATCATCTTTTCTTAGATTTTACTATTATGATTGATAATTTTTTCCCAATTTGTGTACATCATTTTTATTTGTTATATAACTTGGGGGTCTGTATTTTTGTTTAGGGTTTTGGTTTGTTTTCCACTAAATTGAAACACCATTTTTGTCACATGTTAACTTTCTCATACATACTTGTATTTGATTTATTCTGCATCCTCTATATTTTTCTGTACCTTATTTGTTAATTCCTGAAAATGTTTTCAATATTTCCTCTTTTTTTTCAGAGAACAAGGTCTTGTTAAGTTGGCCAGGCTGGCCTTGAGCTCCTGGGCTCAAGCAGTCCTCTTGCCTCAGCCTCTTGGGTAGCTGGGATCACAGGTGCTGCCACCATGCCTGGCTCATATTTACTATTCTTATTTAAAAATTTACGGTGGCTCATGCCTGTAATCCCAGCACTTTGGGAGGCCAAGGCAGGCAGATCGCTGGAGGTCAGGGGTTTCAGACCAGCCTGGCCAACGTGGTGAAACCCTGTCTCTACCAAAAATACAAAAATTAACTGGGAGTGGTAGCAGGTGCCTGGTCACAGCTACTTGGGAGGCTGAGGCAGGAAAATTGCTTGAACCTGGGAGGTGGAGGTTGCAGTGTGCTGAGATCGCGCTACTGCACTGTAGCCCTGGCGACAGAGTGAGACTCTGTACCCCTCTCCCTAAATTTATGTTTCTATTAATTAACTTTTATTCTCCTATTTAAAGTTAAAGTCATATTTATCCAGTTTGAAAAGAACTGGAATTTAAATTGGAATGATAGTACATTTGTAGCTTACTTTCGGTAAAATATATATTTTTATGATTCATTCCCATCTCATATTTCCCACCTGGTCTAGAGATTCAGTGCAATCCCTATTATAATGCCAATTGCTTTTTCTTGCAGAAAAGACAGCTTGATCCTAAAATTCATATAGAAATGCAAGGATCCTCAAATAGCCAACACAATCTTGAAAATAATAGTTGGAGGATTTCTATTTCCTGAGTTCAAAACTTAATACAAAGCCACCGTCTGATACTTACAACTCAACAATGAGAGGACAAATAACTCAGTTTAAAATGGGCAAAGAGTTTGAATAGACTATTTTTTATACTGTCTTTGTCTGGTTTTTGGATCAGGGTAATATTAGTTTCATAAAATGAATTGGGAAGTCTTTTCTATTTTTTGGAGGAGATTGTGTAGAATTGGTGTTACTTCCTTTTGGATTGTTTGAGAGAATTTTCCTGTGAAGCCATCTGTGCCTGGAGATTTCCTTTTTGGGAGGTTTTTAAATTATAGATTCAATTTCTTCAACAGTCATAGGATTGTTCAAATAATCTCTTTTATATTGAATGGTATTTTGTGATTTTCAAAGAAGTGGTCTATTTGCTCTAAGTTGGTAAATTTATGGTCATACAATTGTTCATAGTATTCACTTACTATCCTGTTGATATCTGCAGTGTCTGCAGTGATATTTTGTTTCATTCCTGATATAGTAATTCATATCTTCTCTCTTTCTTTGTCAGTCTTGCTATAAGTTTGTAACTTTCATAGAGTTTTTCAAAGACCCAGTTTTTGCTTCATTGGTTTTCTCTATTGTTTTTCTGGTTTCAATTTTATTGATTTCTTGTTTTTCCCTGCCTCCACCACCCTCCCTCCCACCCTCCCTCCCTCCCTCCCTCCCTTCCTTCCTTCCTTCCTTCCTTCCTTCCTTCCTTCCTTCCTTCCTCTTGCTCTGTCACCCAGGCTGGAGTGCAGTGGCACAGTCATAGCTCACTGCAACCTTGAACTCCTGGGCTCAAGGGGTTCTCCCACCTCAGCTTCCCAAGTAGCTGGGACTACAGGCACGTACCTCAAAAAAAAAAAAAAAAATCATTCTACCATAAAGACTCATGCACACAAATGTTCATTATGCACTATTCACAATAGCAAATACATGGAATCAACCTAAATGCCCATCAATGACAGATTGGACAAAGAAAACGTGCTACATATACACCAGGGAATGCGATGCAGCCATAAAAAAGAATGAGATCGTGTTTTTTAGGAACATGAATGGAGCTGGAGGCTATTATCCTCAGCAAACTAATGTGGGAACAGAAAACCAAATACTGCATATTCTCACTTAAAAGCTAAATAATGAAAATTCACAAACACAAAGAAAGAAACAACAGACACTGAGGTTTACTTCAGGGTGGAGGGTGAAAGGTGGGAGAGGAGCAGAAAAGAACCATAGGGCTTAATACCTGTGTGATGAAATAATCTGTACAACAAACCCCTGTGACGTGAGTTTACCTGTGTAACAAACCTTCACATGTACCCCTGAACCTAAAATGAAAAATTTAGCTTGTGACTTTGCTAGCTCACTTATTAGTTCTAATAGCCTTATTGGTAGATTATTTGAGATTTTCTTTGTAGACCCATATGTCATCTGTGAATAAAGACAGTTTTAATTCATCTGTCCACATTTATATGCCTCCCTTTTTTTCTTGTCTTACTGAGCTGGTGAAGGCTTTTTGTACAGTCTCAAAAAGGAGAAACACCCAAGAGTCTTCCTTCTTTTTCTGGTGACATGACTCGTTGGCAGGTCATCTCCCAAGAGGATGAAAGTACATTTTTAATTACTAGACTCTGCCTCCATGACATTCACCTTTGGAGGCAATCAAATCACTTTCGTTTGAGAAGGAAGTAGAGTGAACTTTGGTAGTGTGAGAACTGAAAAAGTGAGTGACTCAACACTTTTGTGGCTCTTCTCCCAGAATGAATGCCCAGTGACTGACGGGTAGACTCCAAACATGTCTTCGGGGAAGCTGGGCTCAGAGAAGAATGGACATTCATTGAACTGAGAGGTTAGGACTCTGAAGCTACAACACGGCAAATATAGTGAGAAAGTCTTTGCATCATGTGTGGCTCTGAGAAAATGGAGGCATACAGGGGCAACATCTAACTTAAGAAGTCCTGGCCAACCAGTGCTGGGAGATGGGCCTTTGCTTTGGACAGAGGGAAGACTGTTTGATGACAGTCCTGGATGGCAGAGATATGGCAATACCAGTGTCAATGGTTTGAGAGACACCAGGGCTGTTGGAGTCACGGATCCACTTGGGAGTGAATGTTTGAGGGACCTTTGTTTGGACTGCATGTGACTCTGAAATTCTTGAATAATCCAGAAGAGGATAAGAGAGAGCCCCCAGGGGGGTGAAAATGGACTTTCTACTAGTCACACATTTGGGGGTTCAAATCAGTTTTAATTCAATTGTGGGAAATGAAATAAATAAAAAGCAGAACCATTAAATGTTTTGAGAAGGAAACGATGGTCGCATAAAATGCATGGTGAGCCACTGTATAGTGGTGTGTACTACTCTCACAGGTCAAGGGAAGAAAAGGTGTGCACAAGCATGGAGGCTGGAGCAGGTAAAGCCAGTACTGGAAGGACAAGTTCATTGGCCTGTTTGGAGCAGAGGAGAACCCAAGGCTCTGGGGCCAGGGTGGGGGGAACTTGAACAATGCTTCCGCAAAGAACTTTTCCTACAATGAGTTAAAAACAATCCAAAGATCTGGAAATATTTCCACTTCTTTTTCTTATCAGACTAAAATCCATTTCAGTGGGTATTTCTTGAAGTTATTAAGGGAATAGACTTATTGTTTAAGGAGAGGGTGGCAGCTCCATTTACCAGGGAGAACCTATTTAAGAACCCACAGTCTTGGGCTCTTTCCAAGGCATTGTAAATTTACTTTACAGTGTCTGATTTACTTTAAAGCTTCTTGTTATTGCAGTTTAAAACAAAATTTATCCTGCACACATCCTGTTTAAAACAGAATTTTCTCCTCTGTTAGGCAGAGATAAAGAATGCAAGAACGTGTGCTTTATAGCATTGATTACACCTTGATATTAGGTGAAAATGGGCCATGATGCTTTTAATTATCAGGCTGATGACTGAAGGGGAACCAAATCAATATGCATTTTAAAATGTAATTTCGTTATGTCTTAATTTGAGTGGTAGTTCTAACAAATCTAAATGGAAGAAAAATTCATTTCTTCTCTTCTTTTTCCTCTTGCTCCTTTACTTTCTTCACCTTCGTGTTCCTCTTTAGAAGTGTGACATGTACACATTTTTACGTATAGCATCATGATACTGCTCCAACATTTAGATGCTATTTTCTTTTGAAAGACAGCAGTATGCTCCCCAGGCTGTGTGGCACGCTGGTGGATTGCGCCTGTCTCTGTCTGGCACAGAATCACTAGTAGCTAGAGCAGCTCTCCCATGCTGAGCAGGCCGGGGTAACTGGGACAGTCTTGTGCAGCACTTTTGTTTCCTTTTGCCAACTCACAGCAGATTTGCCTCTTGCATATAGTGAGCAAAGCCCCCAGGAGTGTTGTATGTGCTCCCCCATGTCATGCGAAGATGGAGGCAACAGGCTCCATATACTGTGCATGCCTTTCTCTCTTTGATTTGGCCCACATCTTTATAGTTTCCAAGACTGCTCATGGAACAGGAGTCATGCTTTTCAGCTTATGACTTCTGAAAGAAACACGTCTCATATATGCTTGCTTTGGAGATTAAGTTGACAATGGTTGACGTTGACAAAAAAGTCAAAAATCTACAAGAATAATACTTTACTGCAAGTCTCAAGGAGTTTTGACATGGACAGGCCTTGACTATGGCCCACTGAAGTGTCATGAGAACTAGGTTTGCTTGCTTTTTAGGTAATCCCTTGTCATTTCTAGATAATCTCAAGGAAAATGCCAATTTCTTGCTGAGGATGAGCAGCCTTCTTGGTCTGAAAATAGTGCTTCTGCCTCAGGGCAACATCTTTCACCTGCCATCACAGATGCCCCCCAGTGCTTTATGCTCCCTTCTAAGCTCATCAGCATCCTGCCCTTCTCTGGGAGGCCTCTGTGACTTTGACCTGGGAAGGTCCTTCTACTGCCCTGGGCATCACACCCACTGGTCATAACATCTACTGAGCATCACACCCACTGGCCAGTTGCTAGGGAAGATTCTGGTTGTAGACCTTGGAACTGGCCTTGTTTTATGGCAACTCTATGGCTTCAGGGTAGAGACTACCTGTCCCATATTGGTTCCCTTTAAAACAATCAACCAGAATTATGTCACTTGCTGTTACAAAACTTGTGTCTCTTGTAGATCCTAGACCTCAGTTGTGGTTTGAATGCTTTTATATTCAGATGACTTTTCAGGAAAAAAGATTGGCACTTCATTGATGACTGGTCAAGTCTTCCTAGGTAGACCACCAGTCCTGTTCATCCTCTAGGCTCTCTTTGACTCAATTCCCCCATCAATTATCAATAAAGCTCTCTTCTTCCCCTCTTCTCTATTTATCTCACTACCCGAGCTTTGGTGTTCTACAATATTTAGATGCTCTAATTTATAGTTTTTGTGACACTTTGGTCCCATAGAACAGAAAATCCAGCCCTAATTTGCTTAAGTAGCCATGATCTTTTTAACTCACACAACTAAAATGTTTACAAGTAAGACATGTTTCAAGTATGGCTGGATCTACGGACTCAACAATATTCTCAGAACCAAATTTTTCTCCTTTCCTTTTTACAAATTTTGGCTCTGGTTCCTTGGAGATGAATCCATTTTCAGATACCACTCCATTTTCAGATACCACGTGGAGGCAAGATGACTGGAAAAGCTCTAATACCCACATGGCAAGAGGTGCCTAAAGGGGGTGGTCCCCATTCCAGTAATGGCATCTTAAGTTGGTTGCTTCTTGTGCAAAACTCAGTCTCTGTTGGGTAAATACTGTCAGTTCAAGATTTCCTCCTTGGTTTTCTCCTTAGGGGCTCTGGAAGTCATGGTGCATGGGGGTAGGGAAGTGCCTTCTCTCTTGATGTCTTCATGGGCTTCCATCCCTGCTGTGTCTTCTGATGAAACATTTGCCTTCCCTTCTGCTCTCCAAGTAGATATCTGTCGTTTTTGTTCCAACTTCAAGGTGTCCTCACTCAGCTACTTCCATCTTTCTGTGGCACAATAATTTTTGGTCACCCTACTGTTTCTTGTGGGGACTACCTGAGGCTTTTTTTTTTTTTTTTAAACAAAACAAAACAAAACAAAAAAACACTGCCTAGGGGTGGTGGCTCACGCCTGTAATTCCAGCACTTTGGGAGGCCAAGGCAGGCAGATCACCTGAGGCCAGGAGTTCGAGACCAGCCTGGCCACCACGGCAAAACCCTGTCTCTACTAAAAATACAAAAATCAGTTGGGCATGGTGGGCACTCCTGTAATCCCAGGTACTCAGGAGACTGAGGCAGGAGAATCTTTTGAACCCAGAAGGCAGAGGTTGCAGTGAGCCTGGATCGCGCCACTGTACTCCAGCCTGGGTGACAAGAACGAAACTGCATCTCAAAAAACAAAACAAAACAAAACAAAAAACAAAAAACAAAACCCTAAACATACTTGCTATCATTTCTAGCCTAACATTTCAAATGTCAATTGAGTCTCAGATTAACTCTACTCACATATTTCCCGCCCTGTGTTTGTGTTTCTAACTCCTTCTCACAAGGGGTTTGACAAAGTTGAGCGGGGGCCAAGGAGTAAGTGTTGATCATAAGTATTGAAAACCTTCTCCTTTCCCTAGCTGGTTAGATTAAATAAATAAAAAAAAATCACCTATTGCTTAAAAAAAGAGCTGCATTCCCCTCTGCACCCTCTCTAACTCTGTAAAGCACATTCGTTCTGTGCTTGAGTCTCCTAGGCTTTGCTCTTGCTGGTCACAGGCAAATATCTGGAATTCTAATACACACAGCAAACAGCAACAGTTACAAAACATTTTCTTTCTTAAGTTTCTCTGAATCCATGGCTTTCAAGATTGTTCTCTGTGTTTTAGACTTGAAAGAGTCCTGTGAGAGTTGGAGAAACCAAGAATTGGACCCTCCGTTGACTCAGAGGCTCCTACTGAGATGTTTGGGAGAACAAACACTGAGGAATGGGGCAGGGTGGGAAAGGTGCGGTGGAGGACACGTATTTGTTTAAGTGGTCCAAATTTTAACTTATTTCTATTACACCTGACAGCTCTTGTATCCTGAAATCATATATAATGAAATGCTGTAACGGCCATCACAGGATGGTCTTACCAAGGACATAACTAGTAGAGTTTAGGAGCATTGGTGGAAGGGAGGGAGGAAATATACATATTCTCCCAACATCTCAGGTTGGATCAGGGGGTAGTGAGTGTTATGTCTGGGATGTGGTATGCTGAGATAGCGATGAGGGTATTTGTGAAGTTCAAGCTTCATGGTGTTAGTTCTGAACATGAAGAAGGAAGGAGGCGCTAGGGCAGTGGTTCCAGCCTCTGGGTAAATCACCTTGGGGGTACTTAACAAAAATACACTGGGCCTCCTGAGCCAGAATCTCTGGGGTTGGTGATATTGCTTCCAGGGTTTTTTTTTTTTTTTTTGAGACGGAGCCTCCCTCTGTTGCCCAGGCTGGAGTGCAGTGGCATAATCTCGGCTCACTGCACCCTATAGCTCCCAGGTTCAGGTGATTCTCCTGCCTCAGCCTCCCGAGCAGCTGGAATTACAGGCATTAGCTGCCATGCCTGGCTAATTTTTGTATTTTTATTAGAGATGGGGTTTCACCGTGTTGGCCAGGCTGGCCTCAAACTCCTGACCTCAAGTGATCCGCCAGCCTTGGCCTCCCAAAGTGCTGGGATTATAGGCGTGAGCCACTGCGCCCAGCCGTAGGGAATTTTATTGTAACCAGCCTAGTACAAGTCAAGTACGTTTGGGGAACACTGTGTTAGATCAGGGAAGAATCAACAATGTATAAAACAGCAGCAGGATCCCCTGGTAGCCTGATTTTAAGAGACTTCATTGTCAAGTGCTCTGATGTGAATAGTGCCAGACAAGAAAGAACACTGAGCTGAAAGAATTTTAATGATGTATATGTGGAGGAGAAGATGTTTTCTTTGTAAAGTTGTCAAAGCTACCATGTTTCGAGCTCTCTGGAAATGGTTGGCTGATAAGAGACCCTGACGTGCAAAACAAACCATTGGGGAAAGATGCTAAACGGTTTTTCTTCTATTGATTGAAACTATTTAAAATAATGTCTTAACATTAAGCTATATTCCACTTGACAAACTATGAATAATTTTTTCTGCCTTGCTCTCTTCTAACCAGGCTAACATTAAGAGAGGCCAGTATTCAAGGTTGCATCATTAAAAATCCCGTCCAGGTAGGAGAAGTCTCTGGAGCAAGCCCTATATATCATAAGACTGTGCTCTGTTTCTGTGTGGTAGGATAAACAAGCAGAGCCTAGTCTTCAACATTTCCCGTGGATTTTAGGACTCCTTTGGCAGCTGCATTCAGGTACTCATAAAGTAAGCCTTTGATTAGGAAGGCGGAGAAACAGAGATGCTTAAATGGAACCGGGCAAACTAAAGCGCGCACATAGCTTAGTTTGTATTCCCTTTCCTTTTGTTCTCTCCGATAGTGCTTTATTCTTTCTTATCTGAAAGCATTTTGTAGTCTACTTAAAAAAAATCTCAGGTATAAATTTACAGAGCTTGGATTTTAGGATTTATATAATCTCTGCCTTGCTGAACATTGAGGTGCTTTTAACAAATGAAACCTTTCAAGTTGTATGCCAGGTTTTTGTGTACGTAAGGTTTTCTATGGAAGAAGATTCAAATATTTCCTTAGATTTTCAAAGGAGTCTTTGGCTTGAAAATGATAAAGAACTAAGCAGAAGTCTTGATGCTAAGTCAACAGTTCTCTTTGGGAATCTGACAGTGCTAATCGGTAGTTTCTGTAGATTACAAGATGCCCCACACCTGAACAATAGAAAAAAATCTAAGGTCATCAGATGAGACCCTTGAGGGGCGGTCCTCCTTGCATCTGGTCTGAGGGCTGTAGCAACTGGTTCCTTTCTCTTGATAATGCTTTTCTTGTTTGTTTTGAAATGTGGGTTGCTAGAGAGATTAACTGAACTAGGAGGGGTTCTCAGAGATGTGACAGTGCAGAGAGGGCTCATGACTTAGATAACTCTTTAGCAAAGTGCTGTATTGGGCCAAGCTTGGCATCACCTGGTGCAGTCTTGTGCAGGAGGCATGCACCTGAGCTCTGATGAGCAATCCCCTGTAAGACTCTATTCTTCTTGCTTTGGGTCTCCTTGCAACCCCAGGGAGCCTGCTCAGAGAGTCTGTCATGGTCTTTGCATAATAATTGATTTTAAACCCGGGCATAGTAGTGTGCGCCTGTAGTCCCAGCTATTTAGGAGACCAAGGTGAGAGGACCGCTTGAGCCCAGGAGTTTGAGTCCAGCCTGGGCAGCGTATCGAGATCTTATCTCTAAAACAACAAAAAAATTTAACTTTATAAAAAACTATAAATTTTATCCTCTGTGACTAAAAATTTATTCAGGATATCCCTCTATCTTACTCCTTAATATACTTGAATGTCAATAGTTATTTCAAGAGGAAGAGAGGGCAAAGGTAAATCATTCTTGAGCATTAGTGTATTTGAAGCTTTCCTATAATAACATTCCATCCACAGACACGTCTGTGAAGTAAGGCCATGCCAGTTTATAGATGAGAAAAATGAGTGCTCCTCTAGCAATTCCGCCTCAGCAATGGTTTCTCGAATCCTTTCCACTCTGCTGTCTTCTCTGACCTAAAGCAAACCCCATTTCTTAGGCTGACCTTCTTCCTTTTAAGTGAATGAACAATTTCTGTCCTCTTCATGGCCAGCTATAAAGAAAAGAGTTGCCTTGACTTTCAGTCTTCAGACTCTCATTTCCTTTCTCTCCTCATCATTGCTTCTGAAACACCCCAGAAACTCCTACTTGTCAACTTATCCTAAAATCCAGAGAACTGATGTGAGCTGGAAAGGAACGGTGGGTTCGAGAAGATTGCAGAAGGCTGGAAACTATTAAAAGGGTGGAAGTGGCAGCCAGGGTGCAGATGGGTCAAACCAAGAGGGGGTTGTCCCTGTGAGAGGGTCAAGCTTTCACAGAAGCACGGGTGAGTGCAGAGGTGCAAGCTGTGAGTTGCTGCAAGAAAAGCAAACGTGCATGTGTAGAAGGCAAACGCACTGGAAACACTGTCTCTGCTGAATGTCCTTATGATCGGTGAGAGCCTGCATGGCTCTTGGAGCGCTGGAAACAGTTCCCCTGACACCTCCCTGGTAGTTTTTGGTCTTCAAATTGCACATCAAATTGTTCCTTGACTGGTCTCATGGATTTTATTCCTACACAGGTGCAGACTAATATGCAACCACAGACTCAAAAGGACCCCTGTATGCAATTTCTGGAGCTCTTTCTCTCACATCATCCTTTCTGCCACTCTGCTCATAAATTCTAGTTGTCTCAGTCTCCCAAACTCCCACCTCTGTTTCCTGAACTCAGCAAGACTGCTGCATTATGCTTGCAGTCTCCTTTCATAAGTCTTTATAGTCTTGTACACTAGCTGTGTGTTGTATATTATTTGTTTATTTTCTGATATTGTACAGCTATATAGTAGGTCCTCAATGTGTTAAATTAATACATGAATGCATTGACCGAGGGGTTCGGTTAGTTGCGGCTTTTACTATTTTATTTCAGTTTACTTTAGTTTTATTTCATTTTACTATTTTATTTTATTTTATTGAGACAAGGCCTCACTCTGTCACCCAGGCTGGAGTGCAGTGGCACCATCACGGCTCACTGCAACTTCAACCTCCCAAGCTCAGCCTCCTGAGTAGCTAGGACCACAGGTGTGCCACCATGCCCAGCTAATTTTTGTATTATTTGTAGAGATGGGGTTTCGCCGTGTTGCCCAGGTTGGTCTCAAACTCGTGGGCTCAAGTAAGCCTCCATCCTTGGCCTCCCAAAGTGCTGGGATTGTAGGTGTGAGCTGCCATTTCTGGCTTTCAGCTGGATTTTATTCGGGTTGTTTGGAGGCGGTTGAGTATGGTGCAACCTCAGGTGATGACTCCAAATTCCCTTTCCCTCACCCTCTTTTCTGGGACCCACAGTCCACCCACATACTATTGATCTTCTGAATGCCAAACCAGACTAATTATCTTCTTCATTCTATTCCCAAGTCTGCCTTCCTTAGATATTCCTTGTCTGGAAAAATAATACTATATACAGGTTTTACTTTATTCATAGTAAATTACTTGCTGTCCTGAACTTACTCTTTTAACCACAACATTAATTGAAAATTTTTTGCATCTCCTATGTGCCAGACACTGTCCTCGGAGCTGGGGTCATAAAAGCCCTGCCCTCTAAGAGCTTACATTTCAGATGGGGAGACACGCAGGCATGCAGGTGCTACTACACTGTAATAAATCACAACAGAGGCAGAAACCAAGATGCTCGGAGACTTAAAAGGAAGGCAAAGTCTTCTTGTTTTGCCCATGTCTCTGACTGTCCGCATCCACTATCTCTAGACTTCAAGAACTCCCATTCATTCTCTGTTATTCAGCACAGATATCTCCTGGGCATAGTTCAAGGTCCTTGGCTTTATGTTGTTGCAGAGTGTTTATACAGCTACCATAACACTTACTGCTTGTAAGGCTAGGGTCATGTTTTTTTTTTTTTTGCCACTTTAGTCAAATAAAAAGCATAGCTCCTAGCACATAATAGGTGCCAAAAGAATCAAGAGGCCAATGTGACATGCCATGTTCCTATGCAGGGCCCAAATCTCATGCCCCTGTAAAGGTATTTTGTGCGTTTGGTGACAGGAGTACTGGTGGTGGTTGTATACTGTATGGTATCACTAAAGCATGGGGGATTTTTTTTTTCCCATGGGTTATTGGGGTACAGGTGGTATTTGGTTACATGAGTAAGTTCTTTAGTGGTGCTTTGTGAGATTTTGGTGCACCCATCACCACAGCAGTATACACTGCACCCTATTTGTAGTCTTTTATCTTTTGCCCCTCTCTCATCCTTCCCCCCAAGTCCCCAAAGTCCATTGTGTCATTCTTATGTTTTTGAGTCCTCATAGCTTAGCTCCAACATATCAGTGATAATATACGGTGTTTGGTTTTCCATTCCTGAGTTACTTCACCTAGAATAATAGTCTCCAGGCTGGGCACGGTGGCTCACGCCTATAATCCCAGCACTTTGGAAGGTCGAGGCGGGTGGATCACCTGAGGTCAGGAGTTCAAGACCAGTCTGGCCAACATGATGAAATCCTGTCTCTATTAAAAATACAAAAACAAAAAACAAACAAACAAAAAAACTGAAAACCAAAACAACAAGAACAACAACTAAAACATTAACTGGGCATGGCAGTATATGCCTGTAATCCCAGCTACTTGGGAAGCTGAGGCAGAAGAATCACTTGAACCTAGGAGGCAGAAGTTGCAGTGAGCCAAAATTGTGCCACTGTATTCCAGCCTGGGCAACCTAGTGAGACTGTCTCAAAAATAAGAAAAGAAAAAAGAATAATAGTTTTCAATCTCATCCAGGTCCCTGGAAATGCCATTAATTCATTTCTTTTAATGGCTGAATAGTGTTCCATCAGATATATATATATATATATATATACATATATATATATATATATATCACAGTTTCTTTATCCACTGCTTAATTGATGGGCATTTAGATTGGTTCCATGATTTTGCAATTGTGAATTGTGCTGCTATAAACATGCGTGTGCAATGACTTCTTTTCCTCTAGGTAGATACCCAATAGTGGGATTGGTGGATCCAATGGTAGTTCTACTTTTAGTCCTTTAAGGAATCTCCACACTGTTTTCCATAATGGCTGTACTAGTTTACATTCCCATCAGCAGTGTAGAAGTGTTCCCTGATAGCCGCATCCATGCCAACATCTACTGTTTTATTATTTTTTGATTATGGCCATTCTTGCAGGAGTAAGGTGGTATTGCATTGTGGTTTTGATTTGCATTTCCCTGATCATTCATGATGTTGAGCATTTTTCCATATGCTTGTTGGCCATTTGTATATCTTCTTTCGATAATTGTCTATTCATGTCCTTAGCCCACTTTTTGACGGGATTGTTTGTTTTTTTCTTACTGATTTGTTTGAGTTCATTGTAGATTCTGGATATTAGTCCTTTGTCAGATGTATACATTGTGTAGATTTTTCTCCCACTGTGTAGGTTGTCTGTTTATTCTGCTGACTGTTCCTTTTGCCGTGCAAAAGTTCTTTAGTTTAGTTAAGTCCCAACTATTTATCTTTGTTTTTATTGCATTTGCTTTTGGATTCTTGGTCATGAAATCCTTGCCTAAGTCAATGTCTAGAGGGTTTTTCCAATGTTATCTTTTAGAATTTTTACAGTTTCAGGTCTTAGATTTAAGTCTTTGATCCACCTTGAGTTGATTTTTGTTTAAGGTGAGAGATGAGGATCCAGTTTCATTCTCCTACGTGTGGCTAGCCAATTATCCTAGCACCATTTGTTGAAAGGGGTGTCCTTTCCCCCACTTTATGTTTTTGTTTGCTTTGTCAAAGATCAGTTGGCTGCAAGTATTTGGGTTTATTTCTGTGTTCTCTATTCTGTTCTATTGATCTAGGTGCCTATTTTTTATACCAGTACCATGCTGTTTTGGTGACTATGGCCTTATAGTATAGTTTGAAGTCGAGTAATGTGATACCTCCAGAATTGTTCTTTTTGCTTAGTCATGCTTTGGCTATGTGGGGTCTGTTTCGGTTCCATATAAATTTTAGAATTTTTTTTTCTAATTGTGTGAAGAATAATGGTGGTATTTTGGTGGAGATTGCATTGAATTTGTAGATTGCTTTTGGCAGTAGGGTCATTTTCACAATATTGATACTATCCACACATGAGTATGGGATGTGTTTCCATTTGTTTGTGTCATCTATGATTTCTTTCAGCAGTGTTTCTTAGTTTTCCCTGTAGAGGTCTTTCACCTCCTTGGTTAGGTATATTCCTAAGTATTTAAATTATTTTTGCAGCTATTCTAAAAGGGATTGAGTTCTTGTTTTGATTCTCAGCTTGGTCGCTGTTGGTGTATAGCAGGGCTACTGATTTGTGTACATTAATTTTGTATCCTGAAACTTTGCTGAATTCATTTACTAGTTCTGGGAACTTTTTGGATGAGTCTTTAGGGTTTTCTAGGTATATGATCATATCATCAGTAAACAACAACAGTTTGACTTCCTCTTTACCAATTGGGATGCCCTTGATTTTTTTCTCTTGTCTCATTGCTTTGGCTAGGACTTCCAGTACTATGTTAGATAGAAGTGGTGAGAATGGGCATCCTTGTCTTATTCCAGTTCTCAGGGAGAATGCTTTCAACTGTTCCCCTTTCAGTATAACGTTGGCTGTGGGTTTGTCATAGATGGCTTTTATTACATTGAAGCATGTCCCTTGTATGCCAATTTTGCTGATAGTTTTAATAATAATAAAGGGATGCTGGATTTTGTCAAATGCTTTTTCTCCATCTATTGAGATGACTGTGTGTTTTTGTTTTTAATTTTATGTTGTGTATCACATTTTTGACTTGCAGATGTTAAACCATTCCTGCATTCCTGTTATGAAACCCACTTGATCATGGCGGACTACCTTTTTGATATGCTGTTGGATTTGGTTAGCTAGTATTTTGTTGAGGATTTTTGCATCTATGTTCTACAAGGATATTGGTCTGTAGTTTTCTTTTTTGGATATGTCTTTCCTCAGTTTTGGTATTAGGGTGATATTGGCTTCATAGAATGATTTAGGGAGGAGTCTCTCTTTATTCCATGGAATAATGTCAATAGGATTTGTAACAATTCTTCTTTGAATGTCTGATAGAATTCAGCTATGAATTCGTCTGGTCCTGGACTTTTTTTGTTGGCAATTTAAAATTACCTCTTCAATCTTATTGCTTGTTATTGGTCTGTTCAGAGTTTCTATATCTTCCTGGTTTAATCTAGGAGGGTTGTATACTTCCAGGAGTTTATCCATCTCCTCTAGGTTTTCTAGTTTATGTGGGGAAAGGTGTTCATAGTAGCCTTGAATAATCTTTTGTACTTCTGTGGTATCAGTAGTAATAGTTCTCGTTTCATTTCTAATTGAGCTTATTTGGATCTTCTCTCTTCTTTTCTTGGTTAATCTCGCTAATGTTCTATCAATTTTATTTATCTTTCAAATAACTAACCTTTTGTTTCATTTATCTTTTGTAATTTTTTTGGTTTCAGTTTCATTTAGTTCTGCTCTGATCTTTTTTATTTATTTTCTTCTTCTGGGTTTGGGTTTGGGTTTGTATTGTTCTTGTTTGTTCAGTTCTGTGAGGTGTGACCTTAGATTGTTTACTTGTGCTCTTTCAGACTTTTTGATGTAGGTATTTAATGCTATGAACTTTCCTCTTAGCATTGCTTTTGCTGAATCCCAGAGGTTTTGATAGGTTGTGTCGCTATTATCAGTCAGTTCAAAGAATTTTTAAATTTTCACCTTGATTTCATTGTTGACCCAACAATCATTCAGGAGCAGGTTATTTAATTTCCATATATTTATATGGTTCTGAGGGCTCCTTTTGGAGTTAATTTCCAGTTTTATTCCGCTGTGGTCTGAGAGAATACTTGATATAATTTCGATTTTCTTAAATTTACTGAAATTTATTTTGCGCCTTATCATATAGTCTTTCTTGGAGAATGTTCCACGTGGTGGTGGGTAGTTGCAGATCTTTTTGTAAATGCCCTTTATAAAAGGTTAAAAATGTTTCCTTGTAAGCCCAGTTTGCAGAGAATTTATATCAGGAATGGATGAAAATTTTTGTCAAAGTTTAAAATTTTCAGTATCTGTTGAGATGGTCAGTTTTTTTAAGTTTGATAATATTATGAACTAATAGATTTGCAAATCAACATTAATTGATTTTCAAATGTTAAGCCAGCCTTGTCTAACTAGGCTAAACCTCACTTGGTCATGATGTCATTTAATATGTTGTTGAATTCAATTTGCTAAAATTTTGTTTGGAATATTTGCGTTCATATTTATAGGGGATATTGGTCTGTAGATTTTGTGTAAAATCTTTTTCTGATTTTGGTGTCAGGATAATACTAGCTTCATAAAATAAGAAGTGAAAAATTCACTCTTCTTTCATTTTTGGAGGAATTTGTGTAGAATTTGTATAATTCCTCCTTACATTTTTTGGTAGAATTCACCAGTGAAGCTATTTGGTTTGGTAATTTTTTCGTGGGAAGGTTTTAAAAGTATAATTTCAATTTCTACTAAACATTTAGGGCTTTGTAGGTAATTTATTTCTTCTTGAGTGAGCTTTGCTAATTTGTGTCTTTCAAGAAATTTATCTATTTTATCTAACTTGTCAAATGTATCAGCATGAAGTTGTTTCTATGTTTTATTATCTTTTTAGTAGAACCTGTAGTATCACCCCTCTCATTTCTGGTTTTGGTCATTTGTATCTTCTTTTTCTTTCTAATCAGTTTGGCTAGATGTTTATCAATTATATTGATCTCAAAGAACCAGTTTTTGATTTCATTTTTTTCTATTGTTTTTCTATTTTTCTATTTTACTACTTTTTACTTATTTTTTGTTATTTATTTTCTTCAGCTTATTTTTGGTTTCATTTTCTCTTCTCTTTCTAGTTTTTTAAGGTAAAAGCGAAAACTGAGTCGGGAACTGTCTTCTTTTCTAATATAAGCATTAAGTGCAATAAATTTTCTTGTAAGTACTGATTTAATGGTCTTTTGACAAATTCTGATGGGATATATTTTTATTCAGTTAAAATACTCATAAATTTTTGTTATGAGCATTTTGTGCCATAAATTTTCTTCTAAGTACTGATTTAATGGTCTTTTGACAAATTCTGATGGGATATATTTTTATTCAGTTAAAATACTCATAAATTTTTGTTTTGATTTTTTTGGTTCATGGGATATTTAGAAATGTGTTATATAATTTCCAAATATTTGGAGAATGTTCCAAAGGTCTTTCTGTTATTGACAGAGGAGTATTCAAATCTCTGACTACAATTGTGGATATATCTATTTCTCCTTGATTTTGCTGTAGTGCCTGCTAATCCATGGTTTTACTTTCTGTGGTTTCATTTATCCACTATACAGTACAGTAAGATATTGAGAGAGACAGAGAGAGAGAGAGAGAGAGAGGCTATACTCACAAAACTCTTATTACAGTATATTGTTATAATTGTTCTATTTTATTATTAGTTATTGTTAATCTCTTACTGTGCTTCATTTACAAATTAAACTTTATCATAGGTATATATACATAGGAAAAATCATACTACATACAGAGTTTGTTATTATCTGTGGTTTTAGGCATTCACTAGGGTTCTTAGAATGTATTCTCCATGGATAAAGAGGAACTACTGTATATCAGTTTGGTTACATTTGTTTGTTTGTTTTGAGATGGGGTCTCATTCTGTCACCCAGGCTAGAGTGCAGTGATCTTGGCTCCCTGCAACCTCTGCCTCCTGGGCTCAAGCAGATCTCCTGCCTCAGCCTCCTATGTACCTGGGACTTCAGATGTGCACCGCCATGCTTGGTTAATTTTTTGTAGAGACAAGCTTTCGCCATGTTGCCTAGGCTGGTCTCAAACTCCTGGACTCAAGGAATCTGCCCACCTTGGCCTCCCAAAGTACTGGGATTACAGGTGTGAGCCACCTTGCCCAGCCTGTGTATATCATCTATTTTTGATTCATCTCTTTTGAAGCAATCTGTTAACAGATGCATATTCATTTAGAATTTTTATACACCCTTGATGAATAAATCTTTATTATTATGAAATGACATTCTTCAGCCCTCATATTTTTTCCTCTGAAATCTACTTTTTCTGATATTCATATAAGCCTTTTCAGATTTATTTTTATTATTGTTAGCATGATATCTGTATTTCCATCTTTTCATTTTTTAACCTGTTTGTGACTTTATATTTAAAGTGTGTTTTCTATAGGCAGCATATAGTTGGGCCTGGTTTTCATATTCAATCTGACATCCTCTGCGTTTTAGTTAGTGTGCTTAGGCGATTTACATTTAGTGTGATTATGGTAAGTTTAGGTATGGTTGTAACATCTTCTTATTTGTTTTCAATTTGCTTTATTTATTATTCTTTTTCTTTCTCATTTTTTTCTGTCTTTTTGTTTTAGTTAATTTGTTTCTATTATTCAGTTTTTTCTCCTTGTGGGTTTAGTTATAACTCATTGTTCTAGTATGTAATGGTTGCTTTATTGTTTATGGTATACATCTTTAATTATCACAAACTACCTTCAAGTGATATATCACTTCGTGTATAGTATAGTTTCACTTCTCTGCGCTTGGTCTTTAAGCTATTGTTGTCAGGTATTGTACTTTTATGTGTTATAAAACCAATAATACATTGTTATTTCTGTTTAAACAAGCACGTATCTTTTAAGGAGACTTAAGTAATAGGAAAAAAAATTCTTATATATTTACCCATGTAGATACATTTTTGGTGGTCTTCATTCCTTGTGTAGATCCAGATTTCCATCTGGTATCATTTTCCTTCTGCCCAAGGATGTTATTTGGCATTTCTTGTAGTGTAGACATTTCTTCTGGTGGTGATAAATTATTTTGGTTTTTGTGTGTCTAAAAATGTCTCCACTTCACCTTCATTTATAAAAAATATTTTTTGCTGTGTACTGAATACTGAGTGACAGTCACCTGCCCTCCAGTACTTAAATGATGCTGCTCCAATGTCTCTTGCTTGCGTGCAATCTTTGGTGAAAAAGCTGATGTCAGCCTTATCTTTGTTTCTCTGGATGTAATATGAGTATATTTTCTGGCTGATTATCAGATTTTTCTCTTTATCATTGTTTTTCAGTAATTTATGCTGTAATTTGGTGTAGTTATTTTCATGTTTCTTTTTCTTGATGTTTATTGAGCTTAGATCTGTAGGTTTATAGTTTCACTAAGTTTGGAAATTTTTCAGCCATTATTTCTAAAAATATATTTGTTAGTCTTTCTTCTTCAGGGACTCCAGTTACTCATATATTAGGCCACTGAAACTGTCCCACAGATCACTTATGCTCACTTATGCTTTTTCGTTTTTTGGAATTTTATTTTCTGTGTGTTTTATTTTGGATAGTTTTCATTGCCACACTTGTAATTTCACTAATCTCACTTTCTTCTACAATGTCTAATCTGCCTTTTTCTTCCTCCAGGCTATTTTTCACCTCAGACATTATAGTTTTCATATCTAGAAGTTTAGGCTGAGCGTGGTGGCTCAAACCTGTAATCCCAGCACTTTGGGAGGCCGAGGCAGGAGGATCACCTAAGGCCAGGAGTTTGATACTAGCCTGGCCAACATGGCAAAACCGTGTCTCTACTAAAAACACAAAAATTGGTCGGGCGTGGTGGTGGGCACCTGTAATACCAACTACACTGGAGGCTAAGGCAGGAGAATTGCTTGAACCCGAGAGGCGAAGGTTGCAGTGAGCTGAGATCTCACCATTGCACTCTTGGGCAACAAGAGTGAAACTCCATCTCAAAAAAAAAAAAAAATTTAATTTTAATTTTCATCTTTGTAATATTCTTGGGCCAGGCACAGTGGCTCATGCCTGTAATCTCAGCATTTTGTAAGGTTGAAGTGGGAGGATTGTTTGAGGTCAGGAGTTCAAGATCAGCCTGAAAAACACAGCAAAATCCTGTCTCTGCAAAAATTTTTAAAGACTAGCTGGGCATAGTGGTATGTTCCTGTAGTATTAGCTACTCTGGAGGCTAACAGGAAAGAGTCACTTGAGCCCAGGAGTTTGAGGTAACAGTGAGCTATGATCAGGCCACTGCACTCCAGCCTGGGCAACAGAGGGAGACAGTATCTCTAATATATAATTAGATATCTGTAATATTTAATATATATATTTATAAACAAATAAATATATACATATATATATATATATTTCCTCCATGCTTCTACTTAACTTCAGAGGTTAAACAATATGGAAAACAATTCTAATCATGGCTTTCACAACTACTTTGTTAATTCTAATTTTATCAGTTCTGAATTGGTTTGATTGATTAATAAATGTCTTCATTTTGGTCATATTTTCTTGTCTCTTTGCATGCCTGATAATCTTTTATTGGATGTCAGACTTGCAAATTTTGCCTTGTTGGTGCTGGGTGTTTTTGTATTCCTACACATCTTGAACTTCGTTCTGCGATGCGGTTATGTTCTTTCAAAACGGTTTGATCCTTTTGGGTCTTACTTTTATGATGTGTTAGATCAGTCCAGTGCAATATTCAGTTTACCCTTGTATATCCAAGGTAAGACCTCTACTCAATACTCTGTGAGTTATGATTTTTTCTACTCTTGCTAGTGGGAACACACACTGTTCCTCATCCTGTGTGAGCATGCTGTTCCTTCAGATACTTTTGAGTGAGTCTTTCCTTAACCTCAACTATTTTTCTTAGATGAATCTGTTGATCTGCATTATACTGAAAACTGCAGATGAACCATGTCACTGGCAGTTCTCTCTTCTCTTGTCCTCTGTCCTGTGAATTCTTGCTCCTTTGGTCTCTGTGGACTGAAGGACATGGCACAGGATGGAAAACTTAGAGAAGCTGTTAGATTCCCTGAGTCCTCTTTCTTGCCACTTATAGCCGTACTAGTACATTCTTTTTTTTCCCCAGAGACAGGATCTCACTCTGTTCCCAGGCTGGAGTGCAGTGTCATGACCATAACTCACTGCAACCTCAAAATCTTGGGCTCAAGTGAAACTCTTGCCTCAGCCTCCCAATGTACTTGAATTTACAGGCATGAACCACCATGCTCAGCCACTAGTACATTCTTATAAGAGTTTTCATTGCATTGTTTGTAATAGCAAAAAGACTGTTAAATAATTTAAATAGAAATCATTAGAATACACTGCAGTAGATTATTGTACAACTGTTAAAAGTAGTGTGCTGATATGGAAAATTCTATATTAAATGAAAAAAGTAAAGTATTTTATACTTATTATATACAATTGTTTGTATTGTTAATTGTATATGTATATGTTTTTGCATATATGTGTATATAAATTTGCATAGATACAAGAAATTTAACAGTTATCTTAGCAGACATCCAGTGTTTTGTGTGTGCAACTTGTCTTTTCATTGTTTTAATTTTCTTTTGGATTTTTTTGTTCCACAGTCATGTCATCTGTGAGTAATGATAGTTTTATATTTTCCTCTCTAATCCTCATGTCTTTTATTTCTTTCACATTGTGTCTTGTTTCCAATCTCAAAGGGAAAGTGTTCAGCATTTGACCTAGAAGTGTGGTGCTTTCTGTAGGATTGTTGTTTATATAAATACTTTTCTCATATTAAGTTAGTTTCATTCTATAGTTTTTATTTTAATTTTAAAATTATTTAAGATTTTAAACAATTTTAAATGTAAATTTATAAATGTTAGATATTTTGAATCTTAAATTATGTAATTTGTTGATTAGATTGATATTAAATTTTATTGGGATGTTTTTTCTGAATCTTTTGAAATGATTTGCATTTTTTCACCTTTTTTCCTGTAAATGTAGTGAATTCTATTGATTAACTTTTAGATGGTAAATTAACTTTGCATTCCTGGGATAAAACTAACTGGTTTGTCCACAGTGAGATACCATCTCACATTAGTCAGAATGGTGATTATTAAAAAGTCAAGAAACAATAGATGCTGGTGAGGTTGTGGAGAAATAGGAATGCTTTTACACTGTTGGTGTGAATATGAATTAGTTCAACCACTGTGGAAGACAGCATGGTGATTCCTCAAGGATCCAGAACCAGAAATATCACTAGACCCAGCAATCCCATTACTGGATATACACCCAAAGGAATATAAATCATTCTACTATGAAGATACCTGCACATATATGTTTATTGCAGCACTATTTGTAATAGTAAAGTCATGGACCCAACCCAAATGCCCATCAATGATAGACTGGATAAAGAAAATGTAGTGCATGTACACCATGGAGTATTATGCAGCCATAAAAGGGAATGAGTTCATGGATGCTGCTGGGAACCATCATCCTCAGCAAACTAACACAGGAACAGAAAACCAAACACCACATGTTCTCACTCATAAGTGGGAGTTGAACAATGAGAACTCATGGACACAGGGAGGGGAACAACACACACTGGGACTGTTTGGGGGTTGGAGGTGAAGGGAGGGAACTTAGAGGACAGGTCAACAGGTGCAGCAAACCACCATGACACACGTAGACCTATGTAACAAACCTACAAGTCCTGCACATGTATCCTGGAACTTAAAGTAAAACAAAATCAAAGAAAAAAAAAAAAAAAAAAAAAATAAAAGCATATACAAAATTTAAAAAAAAAGGAAAGAAAATGTAATCCCAACACTTTGGGAGTCTGAGGCGAGTGGATCACCTGAGGTCAGGAGTTTGAGACCAGCCTGGCCAACATGGTGAAACCCCGTCTCTACTAAAAATACAAAATTTAGCCGGGCATGGTGGCAGGTGCCTGTAATCCCAGCTACTTGGGAGGCTGAGGCAGGAGAATTGCTTGAACCTGGGAGGTGGAGGTTGCAGTGAGCTGAGATAGCGCCATTGTGCTGTAGGACAACAAAAGTGAGACTCTGTCTCAAAAAAAAGAGAGAAAGAAAGAAAGAAAAGTAACATACTTAAAAAAAAAAGTCTTAAAAGTTCTCCATCAGGAAGCATGAAAACTAAAATATATTTTTATTAGTTACAAACTTAGTAAGATATTAAAATAAGAGGGATAGCATTGAAAATTGAGAGAAAAGTTGGGTGCATTTTAATGCCATGCTGTCCTGAAATGTCGGAGCTATGTACTAGCCCTTCCTGTAAGATGTAAGAGTCCTAGCAAAGAATTCAGAGTAAGGGTTTTTTGTTTGTTTGTTTGTTTTACCAAATTGTTCTAATGTAGTCTGAGAATGCTGTAAAAGCCATGTTAAAGTAAACCAAAATTGATAAAGTTAAAAAAACCCAGTTGGTTTGTGATGTGTATATTGGTAGATTCTGTTTGCTAATATCTTGCTTAGGATTTTTCATCTGTGTTGAGGAGTAGATTGGTCTGCACTTTCCTTTTTTATAATGTCCTTGTCAGATTTAGAATCAAGGTTGTTAGCTTCATAAAACAAGGTTGTTAGCTGCTTTTTCTATTATCTCGAAAGGATTGTGTGAAATTGTTATTTTTACTTTCAGCCTGCTTCTTATCTACTGTTAATCCATATGATGCGTTCTTAATTTCAGTTACTGCATTTTTAAGTCCTAAAACTTTTCCTTGATACTTTTAAAATAGTTTCTAATTCTCTAATAACGTTTTCTATCTTGTTTCTTATTTTCAGATAATTAGCATAGTGATTTTAAAGTCTCCAATCTAGAGAATGTTTTGAGTAGTTTTCGTTACTTTTTTTTTTTTCTTGAGGCGGGATCCTCCCTGTGTTGCCCAGGCTTGTCCAACTTCAGGCATTGAGAGAATTTGAACCGACGTTCCTTCAGTGACTATAGGCCTTCCAGTTTACCTCATTCCAGAAGTGATTCCTTAAAATTCAAACTCAGTGCGCGGTAGGAGTGAGGGGACATTCACTAAGGCCTGACAGGGCCTGGATTCTAAAACTTTTCCCTCTAGACCCATGAGTCCTTCAAAACTGCCGCTCAGCTCGTCAGCTTCTCAGTCTTTCTTTCTGGAGTTGGCAACATTCCCTACGGCAGAAATGTCCCAGTGCAGGACTTGATTCCCTGGGTCCTCAAACTTTCTTGGTTTCTGTCTTGGAAATTCTTCACTATTTTAGCACTCTGTTGCCTTCAAGTAGAATTGTTATTTCCCTCTTAACTAGTTTGCGATTACTAGAAATGGACACAATAACTGCCTTCTTTCCACAACCAGGACTTCAAATAGAAACTTCTGCCATTGATGACCAGAAGCTCGGCCACCGTGCCTCTGCTGTCCAGGGGGAAGCAGGTGGAGAGAGGGGCCCTCCATGCCAGTTCTTGGCAGGAGCCAGGCCTCTTCTAGGTGAACATCCTTATATTTACTTAGTTGACCGTGGGTATTTCTTTAAATGGGCTGTTTGGTTATAGGAGGCAATTAGATTTTAAAAAATTCTGAAAGCTGCTGCTTGCCAAATTCTCTTGACGATGAGTGAGCTTTGCAGAAAATTTCCAAAATAGGTTCATTGTCCAAGTCACCTGCCTTTCTGCTTCTGAATCCTCAACTCACACTTGAGCAGTGGTCCACCAAGTCTGAGCCCCCAAGTCTGAGGCCTGACAGAGGCAGAGTGGATGCAATTAGAGGGTGAGCACGGAGGTCAGCAGTTCTGAGGCTCATTCCTGCTCTCAGATATGATGCTTCTGGGTAGCAGGAGACAGGCCGGGAGTCATGTCTGCTGGGATTTAACTGTGCTCTGCCATTCGCTGGCTGTGCCAGAAAGAAAAAGCATCTAATCCCATTTTAAAAACAAGGGATTAAGAGATTATTAGCTAATTCCAGATGTGATTGCTCATTCAAAGTACCCAAAGAGGTTGTGAAAAATACAGATGCTTGAGTCACACCCCACACTGTCTCTACCCCAGGACCCGAGCGGCTGAATAAAACCTGGAAAAAAAAATATATGTATATATGAGCATAAAATAATTATTCATTATTATTACCATTATAACCTGTCACAGTTCTAGGAGTTGACGGGGCCCAGCAAGGCAGGACCTGCTCTAGTCTATCATGTAGGGCAGTAGCAGAAGACTGAGGCTGGAGTCATTCTGAAGGCATCCACTCTGTTTCTTTCTTTTCTTTTCTCTTTTTTGAGATGGAGTTTCGTTTTTGTTGTCCGGGCTGGAGTGCAACGGCACGATCTTGGCTCACTGCAACCTCCACCTCCCAGGTTCAAGCGATTCTCCTGCCTCAGCTTCCCAAGTAGCTGAGATTTCACAGGCATGCACCACCATGTCCGGCTAATTTTTTTGTATTTTTAGTAGAGATGAGGTTTCACCATGTAGGTCAGGCTGGTCTTGAACTCCTGACCTCAAGAGATCCACCCACCTCACCCCCCAAAGTGCTGGGATTACAGGCATGATGAAGGCATACACTTTCCAGTGTCTGAGCTGTTGGTCAGAATACCTGCACTTAGCTTCTCCAGGTGGCAGGGAAAGGATCTACATTTTTTTTTTTTTTTTTTTTGAGATGGAGTCTAGTTCTGTCACCCAGGCTGGAGTGCAGTGGCGCTATCTCGGCTCACTGCAAGCTCCGCCTTCCGGGTTTACGCCATTCTCCTGGCTCAGCCTCCCTAGTAGCTGGGACTACAGGTGCCCACCACCACGCCTGGCTAATTTTTTGTATTTTTTAGTAGAGACGGGTTTTCACTGTGTTAGCCAGGATGGTCTCGATCTTCTGACCTCATGATCCACCCGCCTCGGCCTCCCAAAGTGCTGGGATTACAGGTGTGAGCCACCGCGCCCGACCAGGATCTACATTTTTAACAAGCCCCCAAGATGATTATCAGTTGGCTAGGCAGTGAACAACAACATTTTAGGAATTACTGGACAACATGAAACTTTCAGTCCCTCAAAGTTGTACAGTTCCAGAATTCAAGGCATTGCTTTTCTTTTGAAGTAAAAAATAACTTCTACTTTGAGAGAATACAGGTGTTTCTCAAAGCAAAATGTCAAGACCACTTTTCAAACATAGGATTATCAGAAATTCTAACAAAAAGCTAATAGAATACTGCCCAATAGAACTCCATTTATTCAGTTGGATGTGCTTTAATCCAGTTGTTACTCTGTGCAAGATATGGTTCTGGAAGGTGTAGACTTGTATTGTTTTTATGGCTGCTAACAAAGATTACACATTATCCAGAGTAGCAGTACATTTAAGGTGAGTCCACATTTGTTTGAGACTCAAACTTCTGCTGTTGTTTGTGGAAACTGAGTATCTGGGGCAAAAGAGGAAGTGAGAGCCCTTAAACAGAGCAGCCCTTTCTATGAAGCTGCCTGCTGTGTTTGGCTTGGGGACAGCCTTGTATATTGGGCCAGAAACGCTTGCCTCCAATATTGTAGAGTAGGGTGCATGTGACTGCCGCACTGGCTTCTTGGTGTTCATCACCAGACAGATGTCTGTTTTACTGCCACGATGCTAACTGCATTTAGCGTTTGTGTCCACTTGGTATGATAACTGGCTAGACATTTTGCTCCTTTCTCAAAAACAATTTTAACTAGTTCATAATTAACATACCATAGGACAAACTCTGGTTCAACATTGGGTCTTCTGGGTGTTTCAGGCGTTAAACAGAAAATTTATTTCAGGGAATCATAGTAGTCAATTATTACTTCTCATCGTTATAGTTTCCAGAGGTTGTTGGTAGCAGATGTTGCACTCTTTTTTAAAAAAGAAAAACCAAAAAACAAATGGACATCTCCCAGATGGATTCTTAGTGAAATGAGTCTTTAAAAAGAGAAACCAGGGGCTTTCTTATATTAAGCGGAAATAGACCAACTTAGGTTTCAGGCCAAGTATGAATAACGATATGGGGGGACATCATGTAAGCAAACTACTCTGTCATTTAATGATTCTTATTTCCTAATTTAAAACTGCAACAATATCCAGGAATTCTCACTTTCTGGTGAAGAGTGAGAAATCTTTATGGGTTCTCATGATTCAGTTGAAAGCAAGAGGAAATGTGCCTCAGACAGTTTCCTTGAACTTTCTCCTTCTGGCAGGAAGTGGGCAGTGTTCACTGAAGATGTGGCCATCAGATGGGAGGAAAAGCTGATGGTGTGACAAAATATCTACCTCCCCTTCTTGGTGTGTTTCCTTCTTCCCTGGCATTTCTTTTTCTTTTTGTTTTATATATATATACAACAGAAATTTATTTCTCACAGTTCCCACAGACCTTGAAGCCCACAATGAAGGCAGATTGAGTGTCTGGTGAGTGCTTGCTTATGGCTGCTGGGTGGGACCTTCTTGCTATGTCCTCGCATGGAAAAGGAACATTCTGGTTGCTTTGGCCACTTGTAAGGGCTCTAATCCCATTCTTTTTTTCTTTCTTTCTTTCTTTTTTTTTTTCTCTTCTGTGTTGGATTTATTTATTTATTTTTAATTATACTTTAAGTTCTAGGGTACACGTACACAACGTGCAGGTTTGTTACGTGTGTATGCATGTGCCATGTTGGTCCTTCCCTGGTATTTCTAACTTAGAAACTAAACCAAAACTCAGTGACATGTAAGTATCTGGAGAAAGCAGATCAGATGATTACTGAAAGTGATTAGGGAGAAGACCTGTGTACATAGAGCTAAACTGAGCCCTTCTTACTGAGAGGGGAGCATCAGGAGCTGCCTTCCTTTGCAACGATGAAAAGCAGTCCCATTTATAGGAGCAAAGGTTAGAGAAGAGTCAAGCTTGGTTGTTCAGTTATTGGGTGCCTTTAGATAAATCTCAATTTCTCCACAGAAATTTCTGTAATACTAAAATGTCAAAATTTGCTGGAAAATTTTTTAAATGTTCAAAAAAATATCGTACAAATCTAAGACAGTGGTGCTAAAACAGTACTAGTTAAAAGTGGACTTTATTTTATTTGGTAACAATGCCCATATTTATAAATAACTCCATATAATCCAGGTCTCTGAAAGCAATACAATCTCTGAGAGGAGCTCAGTTTGAGTGTTATATGTGTATATTTTTGCATTCTTGAGTCTGTGTTTTTCCATAAATATCATTTTCATTTACTGTTAAAATATAACTACTCATTAAATAAATAATTATTGATTATTTACTAATGTGCAAACACTATACAGTTCTTTGTATGGTGCAAAAAAAAAGGATAAAACACTGTCCCAGTCCTCACAGAATTTACACTGCTCACATTATCTTGAAAATATGCATTTTGGTATCAGACTGATTTGTGGATTTTATAGGTGTGCTTCCTGAGATCATTGGGTGATGAACAAAATTGATCACGGCCTGAGTATCAACAAGATTTTCAATGTAACAGCCTTCATCAGATAACGTAATGTGTTTCTTAGAAAGGAAGTTCAAAAGGACCAATTCTGTTAGATTGCTGACCTTGACCTCCTGTGGCCAAAAATCCTGTTTCCCTATGTTTTGAAAGGAAACACGTTTGAGAAAAGCTCCCCATCCCAGATTTGGTGATTTTCCTTAAAGGCTGTTTGGAGAGACAACAATGGAATTCTGGGAGAGATCTGACATCAGCAGGTTCATCTGATCTCTCTCAGGAGAGAGAAGTGTTTGTTTACTCTGCTCAGAGTGCTATATTCCTATGCATGGGCTATTATTAGAGTCCTTTGAAGTAGAAAAGTCATATGTCATAGACCTCTTTGTAATCAAAAACTTTAAGGCTGTTTTTCTGATATGTATGTAGAGTAGATGGAGAAGGAGAAACACTTGTTTGTTGAAAATGAATTCTGAGGAATTTGAGAAGAGCTTTGCAAGTTTTGGTTTTCTGTACAATGTCACATTTATTTATCTTACCTTACCAAATGTTTTTGGAGAGATGGTACTAAAGAGAAAAATGTGACTGGACCTTTGCATCTGAAACTCAAGAAATTTATAGAAAATTGAGTGGTATCTAGAAACTGTGTTGGGCCGAAGTTAATTGGGAGTAATACTTGCCCTGAGTATATATATTGTGAATATCAAATGAAATAAGTCATATGAAATAGCTTCCAGACCATAGTTATTGAAAACTGAAACATTTCTTATTTATTTGGCTCAGCATCACTTAAAATTCAAAATTTAAGAAAATCACAATTTAAAAAAAAGATATGCAATTTAATTGTTCTTACTCTATAGCAATATACCCTAGAGTTTTTTACACTTAAATTTATATCTCATTTTTTAAGTAGCTGCATAGTATCCCCTTGTATGAAAGTAAAATACATATTCTGTGTTGATAGACATTTAAATAATTTTCTGTTTAACTATTTTTAAAAAGCTACAGTGGGTACCCAAGTTATGCATACTTTTATACATTCTCAGGCATTTCTTATTGATGGTAAAATGTGTGAAAAGAGAAGAAACACACATAATATGATATGCTGTTGAAGATTTGGACTAATTATGTTTATATTTATTAAGGAATGATATTTCACATGAGGCAATTAAGACAATAGAGTGTAAGAGTAAAGCCATTTAAAAACTATAAAAAACGGGCCAGGCACAGTGGCTTACACCTATAATCCCAGCACTTTGGGAGGCTGAGGTGGGCAGAACAGTTGAGGTCAGGAGTTCGAGACCAACCTGGCCAACATGGTGAAACCCCATCTCTACAGAAAATACAAAAATTAGCTAGGTGTGGTGGCATGTATCTGTAATCCCAGCTACTCAGGAGACTGAAGCAGGAGAATCACTTAAACTCGGGAGTCGGAGGTTATAGCGAGCCGAGATCACACCATTACACTCCAGCCTGGGCGACAGGGTGAGACTTCGTCTCAAAAACAATAACAACAACAAAATTGCAAAAAACAAACTGTCTCGGCTCCTGCCTCCAGGAAAATGCAATAGATATACTTTTCTCTATTCCTCTTGCTAACTACAGCTAAAAACTGTGGGCATTTCGTAAAAAGTAAATATCAGAAGACTTTAAAAGATGAGAAACAAAAAGGATTGGCTAGGGACCACGGGACCTGGGTTTTTGTGTTGCCTCAGGTATTCTAGATTGGGTATTTGAGAAAATGGTAATGTGGAAATGCCAAAGGATTTAGACTAAAAAAGCCCAAAGGGGAATCTGTTTCCCAAATGACCAAGAAAAGTGTACTTGCTATGGTTTAAATAATGGCGTCTCCTGTTCCAGTTCAACAATATTAAGAGGTATGGTCTTTGGGAGGTGATTAAGTCATGAAGGCTCTTCCCTCATGAATGAGATTAGCACCCTTATCAAAGGGCTGTAGGTTGAAAGAAGTGTCCTCTTGCCCTTTCTGTCCCTTCCAGCATGTGAAGACACAGTGTTTCTCTCCTCCTGAGAATGCAGCTACAAGATGCTATCTTGGAAGCAGAGAGCAGCCCTTACCAGACACTAAATACCAATGCCTTATTCTTGGACTTCCCAGCTTCCGTAACCAAAATAAATAAATATCTATTGTTTATAAATTACCCGACCTGTGATATTTTGTTATAGCAGGACAAACAGACTAAGACACCAGTCTAATGAGACAACTTTTAGATAATATCTGCTCTATTCCATCAAAATATCACAGAAGCAGAAAGTCTCCCAAATTTGGCAAGAGACATAAACCTGTAGATTCAAGGAGCTGCGCAAACCACAAATAGGATAAACTCAAGTATTTCTGTGTCAAGACACTTCATAACCAAACTTCTAAGAACCAAAGACCAAGAAAAAAAGCCTTGAAAGCAGCAAGCGAGAGATTACTTGTAACAATTCAGGTGATAGTGGAGTTTTCATCAGAGACAGTGGAGGCTGAAGAGAAAGTGGCACATTTTTCAAGTGTCTAAAGAAAAGAACGGTTAACCCAGAATTCTATATTCGGAGAAAATATCTTCCAGGAATGAAGGGAAAATCAAGACCTTCTTATTGAGGCAGGCTGAATAGTTACTCCCCTCCAAATGCTCATGCCCTAATCCATAGAATTTGAGAACATGTCACCTTCCATGGCAAAAGGACTTTTCAGATATGATTCGGTTCAAGATCTTGAGATGGAGAAGTTATTCTGGACTATCTGGGTGAGTCCAATATAATCACAGGGTCATTATAAGAAGAAGGCAGGAAGGTCAGTGTCAGAGAAAAGAAAATGATGATAGAAACAGAAGGGAGATAGAAGGGGGAGAGACAGAGTTTGTGACAGATTTGGAGATGCTACCTGTTGACTTTGAAGAAGGGGCCACAAGACAAAGAATGTAGAAAAGGAAAGAAACAGATCCTCCCTAGAACCTCCAGAAGGAACTAGAACTGCTGACACCTTAACTTTAGTCCAGTGAGACTCATTTTGGAGGTCTGACCTACATAATGGTAAGATAATACATTTGTCTTGTTTTAAGCCACTTAGTTTGTGATAATTTCTTACAGTAACAACAGGAAACTAACATACTCAGATAAAGAAAAACTAAGAGAGGTATATGTGACCAGCAGACATGTCTTAAAGAAATGGTTAAAGAGGTTCTTGAAATAGAAAGAAATTACATTTAAAAAAGAATCTTGGAACATTGGGTATAAAGAAAGAACATGGTAAGCAAAAATAGAGGCACATGCAATAGGTTTTCCTTCTCTTGACTTTTCTAAATTATGTTTGACAGTTGAAGCAAAAATATAACACCATCTAAGTGGTTCTCAATGTATGCATAGGAAATATTTAAGAAAATTATATTGTAAATAGAAGAGAGTAAAAATTGTAACAGGAGACAAAGTTTCTACCTTCATCTGAGCTGCTAAATTGTCAACACCCATTGTGTTGTATACATATAGTGGAATACCTAGAGTAACCACTTAAAAAGCTATACAAGGCAATACACCCCAAACACATAGAGAAATCAAGTCAGAATTCTTTAAAATCTTCAAATAATACACAAGATAGCAAGAAGATATAAATTGAAAAGTAAACAGGAAACAGAAAATGAAATAGCATATTTCAGCCCTAACATATCAATATTTACAAGGAACTGTCCACAAGAAAACTAATTTCAAATATAATAATAAATGGAGGTTGAACATAAAAGGATGGTATGACATTTCATTTTATAGGTCAGCTTGAGTGGGTCAGATGGTGTCTGGATATTTGGCCAATCAATATTCTGGGTGTGTCTGTGAGGGTGTTTCTGGATGAGATTCACCTTTGAATCAGTAGACTGAGTAAAACAGATTTACTCTACTTTCCCTGATGTGGGTGGGCCTTATCCAATCATTTAAAGACTCTAATAGAACAAAAAGGCTGAGTAAGAGGGAACGCGCCCTCCCTGACTGAGCTGGGACATTGGTCCTTCTGGCCTTTATCTTCAGGTTGAAACACTGGGTCTCAAACCTAATGGCTTTCAGACTGGAGCTTACAACTTTAGCTCTCCTGGTTTTCAGGCCTGTAGACTCAGACTGGAAGTACAAATCAGCTCTCCTGTGTCTTCAGCTTGCTAGCTGAAGATCTTTTCAGGACAATGTAGAACTTCTCAGCCTCCATTATTGCAAATCTTTCTATATTTATATCTATATCTATATCATCTATATCTATATCTAAACAGATCTATCTCTTAGATATATAGATATACCTTCTATTAGTTGTGTTTCTCTGGAGAACTCTGACTAATATAAGTGGGAAAATATTAATATATACTATGTAAACATTAATCAAAAGAAACAAATAATTGATAGAACCCTTGATAGAAAATCAGCAAGGATGCAGAAAAACTCAGTAACATTATCATCTAACAGAATTTAGTGGACTTTTACAAATTATTCCACACAATAAGAGCAAAATACCCATCCTTTATTCAACTGCCCACGGGATATTTACCAGTATAGACCATATCCTGGGGATAAAATGAGCTTCAATAAATTTATAAAAATGGAAATTATTCAGAGTATATTCTCTGACTTACAAAGGTTTCAAACTAGAAATTAATATTGGAAATATAATAGGAAAAATCTCCAAACACTTGGAAACCTAACAAGACACTTGTAAATAATTCATAGGTCAAAGAGAAAGTTTCAAGGGAAATTTAACAAATATATTAAACTGAATTGAAATGAAAATACAACATATAAAAATCTGTGGGACACAGCTAAAGCAATACTAGGAAATAACTTTGTAGCACTAAACACTTACATTAGAAAACCAGAAAAATCTCAAATTAATAATCTAAGCTCCCATCTCAAAAACCTAGAAAAAGAAGAGTACAAACCCAAAGTAAGGAGAAGGCATAAAGCAATAAAGATTAAATCAAAAATTAATAAAATTAAAATTGAAAACAGAAAATTAATGGAGAAAGGCAATGGAAAAAAAGTTGATCCTTTGCAATGATCAATAATACTGGGAAAAGTCTATCATGACAAAGAGAAGACACAACTTACTAATATCAGGAATGAGACAGGAGATGGCACTATCAACCCTGCAGACGTCAATAGAGTTAACAAATCAAGATTATGAATACCTGTACACACATAAATTTGACAACAAGACTGTGTGTGGTGTTGGCAGAGGGATAGAGAGAATGATCAATAGATCATTTTCAATAGAGGTACACCCATCCAATTTATGACAGAGGAGCAAAAGCCATTCAATGAAGGAAGGAACATCTTTTCAATAAATGCTGCTGGTGCAATTGGTTATCCACAGGCAAAAAAAATAAATGAACCTCAATTTCAACTTCATTCCTTAAACAAAAATAAGCTAAAAATGAATTATAGATTTACTCTGAAATCTATGAATCAAATGTAAATAAAATGTAAAGGTATAAAACTGACAAGTTAACATAAGAGAAAATCTTTGGGATCTAATGCTTGTGAAGAGTTCTTGGACATGATACCGAAGGCATAATTCATAAAAGAAAAATCAATAAATTGAACTTTATTAAAGTTAAAAACCTTAGCTCTGCAAAAGGCCCTGTTAAGAGGATGAAGAACAAACTACAGGCTGGGAAAAAATATTTCACACTACATATAAGATAAAGGACTCACAACTAGAATTTATAAATAAACCTCAAAACTCAACAGTAAAAAGCAATCTAATTAGAAAATGGGCCAAAGATCATGAGGCATTTCATCAAAGATATATAGAGATGGCAAATAAGCACATGGTGTTCAGCATTACTAGCTATCAAGGATGAGATGTTACTACACATCTATTAGAATGCCTAGAATTCTAAAAAATAGTGAAATTAGCATATCCTGGCAAAAGTGTATAAAAACGTCCTCTCTCACACATGGCTGGTGGGAGTGAAAAATGGTACGAACCACTGGAAAATAACATGGTAGTACTGTTATTATTATTATTTTAAAACTAGACGTACACTTCCTCATTACCCAGCAATTCCACGGCTGGGTAGCTATCCCAGAGAAATGAAAATGTGTGTTCACACAAAAACCTGTATGCAATTATTGATAGTGGCTTTGCTGGTAATAGCCAAAACTAGAGTCCACCAAAATATCCCTCGTTAGGTAAATGGGACCAGGTGCGATGGCTCAATCCTATAATCCCAGCACTGTGGGAGGATAAGGCGAGAGGATAGCTTGAGCCCACTAGTTCAACAGCAGCCTGGGGGAGACCTCATCTCTAAACAAACAAACAAACAAACAAACAACAAACAAAAGGTAAACTGTTAAACAAACTGGTATATCCATACCACATAACTATTACCCAGGAATAAAAAGAATGAACTATTGATGCATGAACCAAGTTGGATGGATCTCAAGGACATTATGCCGACTCTACAGATCACATACTGTGTGATTGTATGTATATACCATTATGGAAATGTCAAAACCATAGACATGGAAAATAGATTCCTGGTTGTCAGGAGTTAGGGGTGGTGGAGTGTAGTGGAATGTGGGCATAACTAAACGGGGTAGTGTGGGGAAGATCTTTGCATTGATGTACTTGTTATGTCTCTTTATTGTGGTGGTGGTTACCCAAATCAAAATATGTAGATGTGTTTCTTTGGGAACTAGGAACAGAAATGGGCTAGATACTCAGAATGGCAAGGTTAATTTTTTAGGAGTCTTACTTAATTTTTTCTCATCAAAAGTGTTTTGGCCAACAAATATTTATTAAATGCCAGTTACCGAAATAGCTGATGGAATACAGAGATAATTAAAATATGTTCTTTGCCTTCAAATGGCTGACAATCTAGTACATGTGTAATCTCCAGTGCAATGTGATAGACAGATATCAACAAAACTGTTGCTGGAGGGCTCAGGTGGGTCTCCTGATGCCGGTGAGACCCCACCCCTAGCTGATGTGAGAAAGAATTCAGGGACTAGTCAGAATGAAGTGCAGGGCAAGAAGCCTCCATTGCTTAAGTGAAAGCACACACAGAAGAAGTGTGTGCGCTCGTGAGAATGACTTGTGCATGATGGAGTTTGGGTTTCTAATTTATGGGTGTTTAATGAGTGGAATAATTATTAGGTATTCTGGAAAGGAAGGGGATTGCAGGGAGCCGCCCGGTTATCATCCCCTTTCTCCCTTGTTTGCGTTTGTCTGGAAGAGTCATGAACACCCTGACTGGGGTTTTGGCCACTTTCTCCCTTATTTTGGGTTTTCTGTTATCCTGTGATTTCCTTGTCTAGTTCCTGTTTTTGCTGTTGTTTGGGTTTTTCCATTCTCCTGCGACCACCCAGTGCTATTCCTATCTCAAAAACTGGCGAGAATGAGGCATTGAGGAGGTGTTGCTATTTCTGATCTGGGAGGAACCTGCAGAGCCTGCTGCTGTGAGGATGAGGAAGTTGTCTCAGTTTGGCACAAATGCTTCCATCCTCTTATCTCTTGTCCACCATTGATTTATCACGTCCCTTTCTCTGTGCACATGGTCTTGACCTCAGAATCCTTCTCAAACACATTCTAGGCAGCCAGTACCAAGCAAGCAGAGTGGCTTCTTGACATAGAAGAAAAGTTTCAGTTGAGTAATCTTAGATCGTAATAATCACTCCCCCTACAAGCTTTAAGGTTAACACTCAGGGTGAGCAATCTCCAAATTAACAGGCTTCAACATGTGGTCTGTGTTTTTTTCATGTTTGTGATTCTATTTAGATGTGAAGTGTTTAAGACATTTAAAATTTTATTGGTTGTAAATATCATGAACTATTTTATGGGTAACAATAAAATTGTATGACATATAGACCTTCTCACAATTTCTAAACGTGGAATTACACATAGGCAACCATAAGCTGTCATGAGAGTTTTTTTTAACCATCTTGGTACTCTCACTTCAATGATGCTTTAAGCACACGGGACTCCTGTGCATGCAGCTCACTCCTTGTTCTCAAGTCCTGCTGGATTCCCAGCCTTCATGGCCTCCTTATAAGTCTCAGCCCTGCTCCAGTCTCCAAGATCAATCCTGATTTCTGCCGAAGGCATTTAAGCAACTTTGGGATACACTGAGCCCCAGTATCTGGTCACCTGTAGCTTTTACGTGAGATTTTACAACCAAGCTTCTACTTAGATCCTATTTAAAATTGAAACTCAGAATTAGATATTGCTATTAAAGAGTTAATATTTGTATCCCCCAAAATCCACGTGTTGAAACCTGATCCCTAATGTAAAGGTATTTAGAGGTAGGGCTTTGAAAGGTGATTACATCATGAGGGTGAGGTCCTCATGAAAGGGATTAGTGCCCTTATAAAAGAGGCCCCAGGGAAATCTCTTTCTCCTTTTTGTCAGGACACAGAGAAAAGGCAAAAAGACAGCAGTGTATGAAGCAGGTCCCCACCGACACTGAACCTACTGATGCCTTGATCTTGGACTTCCTGGCCTCCAGGATGATGAGAAATACATTTCTGCTGTTTATAAGCCATCCCATTTATGGTATTCTGTTAGCAGCCTGAACAGATTAACTCAAGTATACTGGGCCTGGCCCCTAAATCCCTTTTTAAAAAGCTTTAAGTAAACCAGGAATACAAGAAAATGACATTGGAAGAAAAGAAACACATTTATCAGTTGTAGATGATATGGCAATATACCTACAAATCTAATAAATTCAACAGATTGGGACAGGTGAGGTAGCTCACGTCTGTAATCCCAGCACTTTGGGAGGCCGAGTTGGGCAGGTCACTTGAGCCCAGAAGTTTGAGACCAGCCTGGCCAATATGGCAAAACCCCGTCTATACTAAAAATACAAAAATTAGTCGGGTGTGATAACAAGTGCCTATAGTCCCAGGTACTCAGGAGGCTGAGGCAGGAGAATCACTTGAACCTGGGAGGTGGAGATTGTTGTAAGCTGAGATCATGCCACTGCACTCCAGCCTGGGTGACAGAGAGGGATTCCGTCTCAACAACAACAAATTTACAGACTGTTAGACTATTAAATTTTTAAAAATGGCTTTATATAAGGTGGAATACAGAAATAAGTATTACTTTCTTTTACTAGCATTGAACAATTAGAAATTAAAATGGGAGAAATCACATTCAAGATATTGTCAAATTAGTTTGTAAAACATCTAACTTACAAAGAGCACTATATATATATATTTTTTCATTAAAGGACATAAAATAGGAGTAAAATAAAAGATACAGACTAATAACTCCTCATGGGAGGAAGACTAAATAACATACAGATGCTGTTCCTTCCCAAGTAAATTTACAAAGATAATGAACATCTGATTAGGATTCCAGTGAATTGTTTTGGGAAATAGACAAGTTGGTTTTAAAATTCATTTGTAACAAGGAAGTAGAAAAGAAGAATCAGAAGGGGAAATTTACTCCCTAAGATAATACATAATTACTTAGATAAAAGTGGTTGGGTAATGGTATAGAGATAGATAAATAGATCAGTGGTACATAAGAGAGAATGCAGAAACAGACACATTGATATATGTGGGTTTATGTAGTGAATCTTATAATTTTATGTTGCCTGAACATCCATTTTGAACATTTAACTTTCTCTTATCAGTAGCAGAGTTTGTCTTGACACAGTTTCCAGTTCTATGCTCCCCCAACTGTCACACCCAGTTGCTCAGTGTTGTTGATCCAGCTATCTGTCTTATACAACTGCCTCCTGGTAACCCCCTCCCTATGGGACAGTTGGATACAACCTACCTGACTGGCCCTGCTGATCCCCATATCCTACATAGACTGTGCAGATGTGCTACAGTGATCACCTCTCAGTCACAGTGTGACCTGGAATTTGTGCCTGCTGTTTTGAACCCACTAACTAAAACTCTTGGGACATCTGATTGAATAATGTCCTGGACTCCAATAAAGGGACTGGCCCATGGATCCCTCTCTCCACACACTCCCTGACCTCTGTGTGTGTATGTGTGTACGCAATGCATGTGTGTGTGTGTGGCCTCCAGGCATGCTGTGTACCCCCTGAATCCGTAAGTAGTCAAATATTTATTTCCATCTTATAGCTCATCTAATCATTGAAGGAGTGGTCTCCATCCAAAATAAATAAATAAATAAAAGATTCTAAGTTAAAACAGTTTAATATTATGATAAAGACAGTAGTTTGGGAAAAAAATACCAAACAAACTTACTCTCACATTGCACAATATAAATATAACTTATAGATGAATTAAACTTCTAAATGTAGAGAAAAAACATTGCTAGGTTAACTATGCTGCAACAGCAAAAATATCTTAAGATCACAGTAGCTTAACATAGGAAAGTTTCTTTTTTTTCTCTTTGTTTTGAGACTGAGTCTCACTCTATCACCCAGGCTGGAGTGCAGTGGCATGATCTCTGCTCACTGAAACCTCCACCTCCTGGGTTTGAGCAATTCTCCTGCCTTAGCCTCCTGTGTATCTGGGATTACAGGCACATGCCACCATGCTCAGCTAATTATTATATTTTTAGTAGAGACAGGGTTTTTCCATGTTGGCCAGGCTGGTCTTGAACTCCTAACCTCTGGTGATCTGCCTGCCTCAGCCTCCCAAAGTGTTGAGATTACAGGCATGAGCCACCACCCCCAGCCAGGAAAGTTTCTTGATTATGTGAAGTCTAAAGTGAGCCTGGAGACTCTTCAAGGGAAGCTTCCTTTCATGTGGTGACTCAGGGATCAAGGTTGCTTCCATTTTGTTCCCACAAAATTTGAACCATTTGGTTTCAAGGTGTATTGCTGAAGCAGAAGAGAGATCTAAAGGTTCACACAGGGGTCTTCATGATCGGGGTAAAAATGACATAGAACTGCCTATGTCACCTCTGCCGACATCTCATTGGCTAGAATGAGTCACATCCATGTAATTTAATTCTGAAAAAGATTGGGATGTGGTAAAATACATGGATATTAAATCAGCATTAAATGTCTCAATCATAAAAGGTATAATTATCAAGAATAGATATAATTTTTATAAACTTGGGGTTGAGGAAGGTTCTTCAGGATTATTTAGAAAAGAAAAAGCAATAAAGGAAAAACTAAATTTAACAATAGAAAAGTTTAAAAGAATTAAACAGTGAAGGATGCCAAAAACAAAGTTAAAAGGCAAGCAACAGATTGAGAGAATATATTTGCTACACATACGAATGACAAATGTTAAAATTTCTAATGTGCAGAGTTTCTGTAAAGAAAAAATATGCCAGGTGTGGTGGCTTCCACCTGTAATCTCAGCACTTTGGGAGGCTGAGGCAGGAAGATTGCTTGAGCTCAGGAGTTTGAGACCAGCTTGAACAACATAGTGAGACCTTCGTCTCTACAAGAAATAAAAAAAATCAGTCAGGCATGGTGATGCGTGCCTGCAGTTCCAGCTACTCAGTGGGGCTGAAGTGGGAGGATCACGTAAGCCTGAAAGATTGGCACTGCAGGGAGCTGTGATTGTGCCACTGCACTCCAGTCTGGGAGACAGAGTGAGACCCTGTCTCAAAAAAAAAAAAAAAAAAAACCAAAAAAAAAAAAAATTGACAAAGAAACCAATACAGAAAATAACAAGGCATATTAACAATTTAAAAAAATACAGATGGTCAGTGACATAAGTAATATATATATGAGGCAGTACGTTGCAGTATTGTGATAATGGCATAAAATTGAACACAATTTAATTTTCAATAAGAGTCTGACTAAATCACTTACAGTATGGCTATATGACAGAATATCATGTAGTCATTAAAGAACAACATGGATCTCTATACACTGACATGAACAAATATTCTTGATGTATAAGTGAAAAAAATGAGATGTAGATCACCATGGACAATGGTGATTGTAATTTGGGAAAAAATTAATGATATATAAATAAATAGATAAATAATATAAAACAATAAAAATATTAAAATATGACAAAATAGGGAAGGATATGGATAAAATTTTACATTGTTAATCTCTGAAAAGTAGGGAGGCATTCACTTTGTAATTCATAGAACTTTATTTTTTCTCTCTCAAGCTTTTAATATAAAAAATTCACCGGTGTACAAAAATGTGAAAGTGTGACAATGACAACTATGAAATCCCGTGAATGAAAGTCCCCTCAAATGCACTCTCTGGTGTACATGCGGCCGCCCACACTAACTCCGGCGTGGAAACATAAACTAACACAAACCAGTGCCACCAAGAAGCGCCAGAACGTGTGTTCTCCATTCCGTCAATCACAAACCAATATCTACTCCAAACATCCAGTAAGGAAAAGTGTGGCATCTTCCCAGGAACAGCAAGGCAGACTTCTTACTCATGATGGACCAGCACAAATAAACCCAGCAAAAAGAGCACTTCATACTTAAATTTAGGATAGTCATTCATGAGGATGGTCCCAATTCCAGTACAAGGAAAAATCCCCTGGCTCTCCCCACGGCATCTTTTTTCTCTAGCGAATGTTGTTCTTATTTATAGAGGCCTGGGTCATCAACCGCATTATTATCTCCTTTGGTCAAAAACTTGATATGCCCATTTTGTTTTTCATGAATCTTCAAGACTCAGTGAACTATAAGAATCCTTCTTCCTTCTATCCTTAAAACAGCAGTTTCTCCCACTTGTATGGGATCTTCAACTCGATTTGTTAGAAAGAAAAGATCTCCCCTGTGAAATGCGGGTTCCATGCTGCCACTGAGCAGCACTACAATTGGACTTTCACTCCCAGTTATTACCATTAACCCCTTACATATCATTAGCGCCGATGAGACAATCATTCCGAAATTTAGGACTTGATAATAGAGCTGCCGCTTGTTCGTCTGCGGCACATCATCCAAAAAGTCTAGAGACAGCATGGTGGGGATGGCGAGCAGGACACTGGCAAGGGAGAGGGCGCGAGGACCAGCGGGCGGAACAACTGGCCTGTAATTCATAGAGTTTTCTAAGCGATAACTTTTGTCTTTTTGTGTTCTGGGCATGTTTTAAACAAAACCTTTAATAATATTCATTCATTCATTTATTTATCTACCCATCTATCCAACTATCCATCCATCTTTCCATCCATTCGAATTCTATCATACCCAAGAAACATTGATTACAAATCTATCTGTAGGCATTGTGTTTGCCATGCACATTGCAAGTAACATTTAGTTTGGCACAGCTTGGAATAAGAAGAAAAATGCCCCTGTGTTTTTTCCTTTTTCTTCTAGTTGACTATTTTAAAACCAATCAACAAAACATAAAGAGTCTGGTCCTGTGCTTCTTGCACACACCATCTGTTTTGGCTTCCCTGGCCTCTGGCCTTTGTCTGCCCTGTAGATGACAGATTAGTAGGGGACATCCTTTATAGTAGGAAATGGAGGTCAATAAAATTTGCACCAGGCTTTTCAATTTAGTATCATCCCAGTCAGGACATCCCAAAATAAAATTTGTTTTAAAAATAGATCTAGGAGGAGAAAAAAGATTGAAAACAAACAGTTAATCCTCTTATGTCACTGATTCTGTGAGAAAACCCGATTTAAAAACAAATCAGTTTCTTGTTCAGGTGCAATGATTTTGCGGGTAGAAAAAAAGCAGAACAAAAATAGTGTAAAGAATCCAGTGTGATAAAGGATACTATAGAGCAAAACAGGAAGTTGTTTAATGGAAGGGAATAATTGACCTCAGAGCCTGAGACGTGAATAGATCCTTGGATGCAGAAGTTTTTGCATTTGTGAAGTGTTGTATCGATGCTTTATTGACCAGATTTGAATTGTACACCATGGATTCTTTCTTTTTTTGAGACAGAGTCTTGCTCTGTCACCTAGGCTGAAGTGCAATGGTGCGATCTCGGCTCACTGCAACCTCCGCCTCCTGGGTTCAAGCAATTCTCTTACCTCAGCCTCCCGAGTAGCTGGAATTATAGGCATGTGCCACCATGCCTGGCTAATTTTGTATTTTTAGTAGAGATGGGGTTTCTCATGTTGGTCAGGCTAGTCTAGAACTCCCGACCTCAGATGATCCACCCATCTCCGCCTTCCAAAGTGCTGGGATTACAGGCTTGAGCCACCCCGCCTGGCTGGACATTGTAAAATCTTACTCTGATAATTCAAGCAAAATTTCTCCTTGAATTAAAGAAGAGTATGAGGGAGGCTATTGTGAGATAAGTTTTATTTTTAATCTCCATTCTGATCTTACAGGGGAGGAAATGAATGCTTAAAGAGATTGATTCTGTGATTTGTTTGACATAGAGCCAGTAAGTAGAAGAACCGATCTCAAACCAGGTGTACCAACCCCAGACACTAGCAGAACATTCTCTTTATGTAAGGCCTCAAAAGCTTACTGGTTGGTGTCTGCTGACTTGTTTTTCTCTGTTATCTTGCCTGTCTGCAGTGACAAATTCAGTGCAGCTCTAACTCATGTGGACAGAGAGGAAATGATTCTAGGATTGAGGACTTAAGGGTGTTTGGAAGAGAAGAGGATTGTTTTGTTTTGTTTTGTTAGTTGTTGTTTTCCTCAGACAGGACCTTGCTAACACTTTCAAATATGTAGGCTGTTTGCTGTTTCCTTTATGTTGGTCCTTGAGAAGGATCTGCCCTTCTACCCTGTTTCCCTGGGGAGTGTGGACAGAGCCTTTGTCTTGGGGGAGGGGGGTTGTCTTGGGAAAAGGGGCACAGGGCATCCTTAGGACCTGCCCTGTCTAAGGAGAGAAAGCCGAACAGATGGCAGCTGCCACTCAGAGGGCACTTGGTGGGAACGCTGGCCAGAGCAGGCTTCCTGCGCTGCGATGCCAAATCCTTCCCTTCCAAGGCAATGCAGAGGAGCCTGATGTGGCTTGGGGCCAGTGGGCTTGTGGCCAAAGAGCACTAAATCAAAGCAAAAAAGAGGTGACACCTTAAAAGCAAACGACATTTCATGTTTGTTTGTTTTGGAAGGCAGAGAGAAATAAGTTGTAATTGCAAAAGAGTAGAAGATATGAGACAACATGGCTGTAAAATATTTTAACGTTATTTGTTTGTAAAAGACTTTTCTTTAATGAATATGCTCTATTCTTATTAAGCATCTTTCCCAGTATTTCTCTAAATGAGGATGGTGAGTTTGTAAATTCTGGTTTTACCTGAAAACCGGTGACCTGGTGTTAGGGAGGCTCTTATCCCTTTAAAATAAACATAATGCACTAGTTTGTAATCTCTGCAGGTATATTAAAATGTTTTCAGTGATAAACATTCCTAGCTTTAAAGCTTTTATCTCTTATTCAAATTCAAGATCTATGTCCTTAATGAACTCTTTCAACTGGACATTCAAACATGGAAATTGTTTCTAGATTCTCATCTCCCATAATCAGCTGAGAATGGCTGTGAATTCCCAGAGAAAGACATGCTGCAGTCAGGGCTGAGCTTCTGCAGGGAATATTATGGGAGCATAGATCTTGGGGTACGTTTCCTCAGAACCCAGGGGACACCTAGGCACTCACTCATTGTGATCATACCTTTAATCTTTTTTACTTATGTTTCAGGAATATAAGAAAATGTGTTTTAAAAGCATGAACACTCATACTTGCTGAGTATAATGCCTGACTAAGAAATAAGGCATTATACCTCATTAATAAGGAGAAAATGCCAAGCTACCAAAGCATACATTGGAAAGCAATATGATAGAGTAGAAATAATGCTAGCTTTATCGTTCCTTTACATCTATTAGTAACCTTTAATGAGCTTTTGTTTGTGTCAGGAACTGAAGTTGCAGAGATGAAACTCTGAAATTACAGGTGTCCACCACCATGCCCAGCTAATTTTTGTACTTTTTAGTAGAGACAGTGTTTCGCCATGTTGGCCAGGCTGTTCTCGAACTCCTGACCTCACGTGATCCACCCGCCTCGGCCTCCCAAAATGCTGGGATTACAGGCGTAATGCAGATGATGAAAGATACCCTTTCCTGTCTCAGATGTGATGAGAGACTTATAAGAAACACACACACACGCACACATACACACATGCACACATACCCTCTAATATACTTCAGGAAGTGCTGTGGCAGACGGAAGCTCTGGGAACTAAGAGATCACAAGTAAAGGGAACCTAACCCAAAGTGGGAGCAGGGTTAAGCCAGGCAACCCTGGAAGGAAGGGTGCAGCAGGCAGGAGGAACAGCATCTGCTTAACTCTGGGATGGTGCAGAGCACTTGCACACAGGCAGCTGCCATGAATGTGGCAGGCTGGTGTAGGCTGTGCTGTTGGTGGTGGAGAGGAATTGTGGGGGGGCCTGGGTACCCACACCAAAGAGCTGGGGCTTTCAGAGGAGACCCAAAAGTTCACATCTGTTTTCTCAGAGACTAAGGTGGAGATTTTTGCCTGGAGGGGTCTGAGGAGCACATTAGAAGCTATGCGAAGCTCTTGAAATTGCGTACAACATGTTCGGAGTATGTGAGGGTGGGTAGGTGTGTGTGCATGTGTGCGTTTTCCCCTGGGAAGGTTTGCTTATGTTCTTTCATCTTAAAATATGTCATAACTCTCAGAAGGGTAAGGAGCTTGACTAGGACAGAAGAGGGTGGTCAGATTGGAAGGTTACTGCAATACTTCAGATGAAGTCTTGGGCCGATAAAGTTGTCCTCGAGATGGACGGGTCAGGACAATTTCAGATAGAATAAAGATGTAGTGCTGACAGGATGTGTTATCTGATTAGACCTGCAGGGGGAAGGGGAGATGGGGGAAGCTGCCCAGTGCAAGGCCTCTCGAACTGTGACCTGCACCTGAGCTACCTGGGGTTCCTGTTCAAGTGTAGATTCTGACTAGAAGGGCTGGGGAGGACCCAGAGATTCCTCATGGCTAACAAGTTCTCTGGTGATGTCCTTGCCATGCCACTGGTGCTGAGCAGCATTTTGAGTCGCAAGGGTGGAGGTAGCATACTCTAGGTCCAATTCTCAACCTCGGCTGTCAATGCTTTCTTTCTTTAATGATTATGGGGCTTGGCATTGTGAGCATGGTAGGTGGTTGGACAGCATCACTGGCCTCTGGCCATGAGATGACAGTAGCACTCCTGGGGAGTGCTGGGGAGACAAACAACCAAAAACTTCTCCAGGTATTACCAAATATGCAGGGGTGGGAGTGGGGGCAAGACACTGATCTAGAGGTTAACCGCTCCGGCTTCATGTTAAAATCATCTGGGGAGTTTTAGGAGCTATCAGTGCCTGGCCTCACCCAGACTGATTATATTCTAATCTCTGCTTGGGGATTGGGGAGGGTGCCCACCCAGCTTTCAGGAAGTCCAGTGTGCAACCATCTCCATGGCTGACGCGGCAGCCCGGCTGATAAAACCCATGACTACACCTGAACGCAGGAACAGGAGCAGTGTGGGCGGGGAGGTGGCGTGAGGAGTGAAGATAAGATAAGGCTTCAGATTTACATGTTGATACAACGGAAATGCCTGGGGCATATTCAGGTGGAGATGCTCACTTTGATTTTCTTGGTCACTGACAAGCTCTGTGGTCTTGGGTCTATGAAATATATTTTCAGGTTTTTGTTTTACCTGTCAGTTCTGATAGTGTCTACTCTACGAATAGAGTAGATTGATGAAAAGGTAAAATAAATGAATAGATGTGAAAGAAAGTAATAGCTGTCGTACACTATTGCACACACATGCTCGAGGGTTCTTCAGAATTTTATTTGAAAAATCATATTTTTGAAAGTTTTGGAAAACACAGAACAACATTTTATAATATCAGGGCAAGAAGTGATTTCTAGAAAAAAGAACAACAAACAAAAAGCAGAAATCATAATTAATACATTCAAGTAAATTAAAAAGTACCATCAGGAAAGTTAAAAAATCAAGACTGAACAAAGGTATTTGCATAGCATATAATTGACAAAGCTTTAGCATAAAGAATATGCAACAAGCTCCTTAAAATCAGTTACAGAAAGATGAACAGCCCAAGAGAAAATAGACAAATGATATCAATAAGAAAGCTACAGAAGAGGAAACAGAAATAGCCAATATACATAATACTACAAGATGTTCAACCTCCGCAGTGATCCAGCAAATGGCAGCTGGAGCTGCAATGTATACTATTTCTTACCTACCAGATAGGCAAAAATTTACAAGTCTGATACGATGAAATGTTGCTGAAATGGTAAGGAAGAGGAAACTCATGCTGCTGGTAGGGATAAAAATTAGTACTACGATTTTGTGAGCACTTTGGCAATATTAAAAGTTAAAATGCCTAATAACGTGTGACGCCATAATTCCATTCGTAGGTAAGTTGTATAAATGCAGAGAAGATTGCTGCAGCATTATTTCCAAAAGTGAAAAATTGTAAATGCCCTAAAGGTCTATCAGTAAGAGAATGGCTAAATAAATTGCATTCCTTTTAACATAATGGAATTTGTGTATTTTTATGAATATAAATAAATTAGAGTTTTAGGTATTAACATAGGTAAATATCAATGGTGATGTTGAAAAAAATGGTAAGTTACAGAAGCCTGAGCTTCCGTAATTAGTGTATCCTGTTTATTTAAAATGTAAAAAATACAAAACAAGACTATATTTTATTTACATTGGCATACATTCTTACTTTAAAAAGAATCAAGTGCCTGCACGGGAATGTTGAAAACCAAATTCGGATATTGGTTCTTTGTAGGGGAGAGAGAAATGAGATTGGGGAGAGCAACACAAGGTGGAGAAGTCGAATAGTTTGCCCTGGTATCAATAGCTTAGAGAACAGGAGAGCCTGGATTATACCTCAGCCTCTGGCCCCAGAACATGAACTCTTATGCTCTGTGGTTCATCCTGAATTTAAACTCTATCCCCATATTGAAAAAAAAGTTTCCTGGATGAGTTGTGCTCAATCTGCTTATGATAATTTAATTGGAGAAATTATTGATAAATAATCTTAAATTTTGTGATTTAATCTTAAAATATTTCTAGCACAGCGTTGCAGTACTAGCAAGTATCATAGTATAATTGTGTGACTACCTGTATTACATTTTTTAAACCTACGTTTGATGTCTAATACATTGACTACAATAAAATTCCTCATCATTGAAGGTCAAAGATTCAGTACAATAATGCTTAATTTTTTATAAATCAACTTTTTTATTCCTTTTTAAAATAGTTTTCTACTCTTAAAAGTTCTAAATTTTCTACTAAAAATTTCTAGTTTAATAAGATTTTGTGAATTTTATAAAAACATCTCTTTATATTGAGAAGAAGGAAGGAGTCCATAAATCTTGAGTTTGAGCCTGTGATATGGTTGTTTAGCTCCCAGAAATGTCTGAAATAGGACCCAACATGTACACGGAGCTTTCCTAATTTAAAAGTTCCTTCATGTACATGCTCACTCTTTGTCTGCCAGCTCAGATTGCTATAACCAAGTCCCATGGACCCACTGACTTACAAACAGGAATTCATTTCTTATAGTTCTGGAGGCTGGAAGTCCACAATCAGGGTGCCAGCATTGTTGACTTCTGGTGAGGGCCTCTTCCATGTTGCAGACTGCTGATTTCCTGTGTATCCTCATGTGGCAGAAAGACAGCCAGCTATCTCTTTGGTTTCTTTTCATAGGGGCACTAATCTCAGTCACGAGGGTCCCACCCTCATGACTTTATCACCTCCCACAGGTCCCACCTCCAAACATCATCACATTGGGATTATGGTTGCAGCATATGGAATTTGTTGGGGGACACAGACATTCAGTCCATTGTACCCTTGAACCCAAGGATTCTGTGGGGTGGGTAGATGCTATTTGTTACACTCATCAATTTGCAATTGATACTAAAGAGCAGTAGTTTATGTGATTTGCCTCTGAGACCCAGTGACCCTGTGGGGATTGGAGCCAGAATTGCAATGTAAAGCCCTTGGTGTTATCACTTGTGTTTGGTCCACTTGGACCTGCTGGTTATCATGCACAGAACCATTGCTCATTGATTTGACCCCTTTCTCTTCACTGGAGCAGCTCTCCAGACCACCATGGCCTTCCCTGCACATCCTCCTTCTGTCCAGAGCAGCAACAGCTCTTGGCTCAGTTCATCACTTCCCCCTTGAAATGCTCTCTGGCTTCTGGGACCTCCTCTCTTGCTCTTTCTCAGTCACTTTGCCGTCTCCACACTTCTAAATATTGGAGGTCTCAGGACTGTGTCTTTGAAGTTCTCCTGTATCTACCTGCATTTGTTATTTTTTAAAAATTTAAAATATTGTAAAGACATACATAAATCAACAGAGAAGTAAAGTCTAGGAAAGACCTTGGCTTTTGATCTATGTACCTGACCACTACCATTACATTGAGAATTAAACCATTTTCAGAAAACAGTTATTGGTTGATTTTTATTACGCTTTGGATGATGCTAATACCCGAAATGTCAGTATAAGAGCTAGGCTAACACACCAAAGGCTTCAGAAAATCACTTTCCCCCCATCCTCAAATTTTGAGGCAGATTAGGAGCTAGAAGGATAATGGGTGGTGTTCATAGCACTGGGAATTTAGCAATTTTACCGATAAATTAAGGGGAGGGGAGAAGGTGAGTGTTAAATGTAGCCATTTCCAAATCCTTGGGATACTGTGTTAACCCTCAAGAGAAGCAACCGATAAGGAACCAGAAAGACATTTGGCACTGAGAGGCTGGGGACACATAGCCAACAAAACAGATCAAGTTGAAAGAGATATAATGAAGTAGTGAAATAAGTTTATTGTGTATCGGTTGATGATATGGGCTAAGAAAAAGAAATAGTTTATGGGATAGAGAGTGATGGTGTGAAAGTGCTATTTTTCACATAATGCTCAGGGAAGTGCTAAAGATAATATTTGACTAAAGGCTTGATTGAAAAGAGGTCAAGCTAGCTTTGGAGTTTCCAGTAGGCAGTTTGACATGCACATTGATTGGTAGGGGGTGGGGTGTGAGCTGGAGTCCAGATTCAGGAGTTGTTGGCACATAGTGGGTATTGAAAACCATGGGGCAAGATGAGGTCATCTAGTCAATGTTTAGTGGCCATGAAAAGAGCAAGGCCCCCAAGAGATGTGGGACATCTCAAAGGAAGTGTACCAAAGCTGACTGGGATGGAGAGTCTAAGCAGGGAGGTGGAAAACACAAGTGAGGTGATATGGTTTCTCTGTGTCCCCACCCAGATCTCATCTTGAATTGTAACTCCCACAGTTGCCACATGTCGTGGGAGGAACTGGTGGGAGGTAATTGAATTACGGGGGTGGGTCTTTCCTGTACTGTTCTTGTGATAGTGAATAAGTCTCATGAGATCTGGTGGTTTTATAAAGGGAGTTTCTCTGCACAAGCTCTCTCTCTTGCCTGCTGCCATGTAAGAAGTCCCTTTGCCCTTCCTTCATCTTCTGCCATGTTTGTGAGACCTGCCCACCAGCCGTGTGGAACTGTGAGTCAATTAAACCTCTTTTTCCTCCCAGTCTCAGGTATGTCTTTAGTTTCCACAGTGTGAAAACAGACTAACACATGGGGTGTCCTGGAATGCAAAATAAAAGTCTTTCAAGAAAGGAGGTGGGTGTTAGTATGTCTTTTGCTGCTATGAAGTCAAGTAAAGAAAGAATTGTGAAGTAGCTATTATGGTAGATCTTCTTCAAAGGTGGCCTCACCGATTCCTTCTTCTCCATATGACACACATACTTATGGGATGATGGTTGAAGCTGGATCTAGAGGAAAAAGGAATTTTTTTCTTTTTAAAGATAGGAAATTCTAGAGCATGTTTGAAACAAGACAGAAGGAAATAGATGATATAGGTTGTAAATGGAATTCAGAAGTGAAAAAGCACAAGGCCTTTGGTAGGGTATTTCATTGGTAGCAATAGAATGGAGTACACAGTATGGGAACAGAAGCAAGTGGATTGTTCTTTGGTGGATGGGAGATGAAGGGCCTCCTAGTGATATTTCCTAGTTTCTTCGAAAGGCAATGTTAACATCTGATGGGGCTGGAGGTGTGTATTTTTATGAGAGGTTTGAGCCAAGAGGAACAAACAAAAGGGAGAAAAAAACCCTCTGCCCCTCCTATTTTGTTTTCATTATATGAGCTTCCCTCGTTCGTAAAATATTAGTGACCATTTTTATATTAAGCACAAAATATTAGAATTTAAGTCAGAATTCAGTTTTTTTCTTACAATTTCACTAAACTAGGTTTTAAAGTTTACTTCTCTGTTCCTAAGACCCATTTATTTTCTAATTTTATGCTCAATATAAACATGTACTTGTCATTTATTAAGAAATTATTAAAAGGAAATACTTATCATTTATGTTTAGTAATTATAATCTGTCTTTACCATTCTCTTTTAGGAAGAAAAGTGAAAACTATCTTAACAGGTTTTAGAATGAGATTTTCATGACAGCCAATGCAATGTCCATGCTTGTTTATGAAATATTTGAAGTGTTTAAAGGAAATATCCATGGATTATCAGGATTTTAAAAAGTCATACGTGCTGTCAAACTCTCTAATGCACAATATTGGAATGCCACCACTAAGTCAGCTAAAATGTGCTAAAGGTAATTAAATGTGTCTGAGAGTTGTTTTGTGCCTTTTGGGGGGTTTGAGTTTTAGAGCTTTGGTTGTTTGTAAGGGTTAGTCAGAGAATAAAAGTGTCATGGTAAGTAAGGAAATGTTCATGAAATAGGGCACTCATCCTCACAATTTTCTTTTTTTTTTTTTTTGCTACAGATACAGCTGTTGTTAGTGATAAGGAATTTAACATGCTTTATTTTAGAAAAAGAAAAAATGGAACAAATGTATCTTAGATTTCAATGAGTATTTATAGCAAGGGAGACTTTTCTGTTTGTAATGACACAGGATGGTCACCAAATAATCGACCCAATGGAGGGCTGGGGCTCTGTCTGAGCCTAGAGCCTGGTCCCAGTGGCATCCTGTTGTTGTTTTTCTTCATTCAGGGATATCCACATGGAGGAGGTTTGAGGAAATCAGATTGGACACAAGCTCTGAACAGTTTTTACTGCTAGAAGCTGTAAATATTCTAAGACTTGTTTCGCTTTTCCTGGAGTTAATATTTCTTGGGCAATGGGATAGCATCCTACTTTTGATCTGTATGGGATGTTGCATAAGCTACTTGGTAAAATTAGGGGGCAGAAGTAGCCTCCAGTGTCTCTTCCACTTCTGTGTTTCTGAATCCATATAAATTAAATTTCACATGACACTGAACTGTAAGAAGTAACTCCCAACATGATTCTGCATTTGCCAATCTGACTTTTAAAAAGTCACACAAATATATTAAAACCGAAAAGGTGTTGAGTGAATAAAGTATTTGAAATTTAAAAAGTGATACCTGGAATGAAAGGAAAGGATGCCTTGACCGGTTTCACTAGGGTAGCCCCACTGTTCCAACGTTTGAGAGTATGAAAGAGTATAAAATGATGTCTCATTAATACCTCCTTACATTATTTTGAATTAATCAAAATAAACATAGAGCCCATTTTCTAACAGTCTGTGAGCCCAAACTTGGCATCCTATAGTTGTTCTTTGAGAGAAGTCGAGGACTCAAAGGCCCAGCTCTCACCAGACTGTTCAGAATGTAAATTTTACCAACTCCAAAACCTGAGGAAGACACTGATATTTCCGCTTCTCAATATTACAATTAGAAGGATTTCCTGGTATGCTACTTAATTGTGCCTCTGTTTTCTCACCTGAAAAGTCAGAATAATGGTACCTACTTCATAGGGCTATTTTGAGGATTAAGTGAATAATTTTATACAATAGGTAAAGTTTTTTAGTATTAATATAATTTATTATTATTGCCCCTTCTCCAATACGATTTCCTTCCTCTTAAAAGTAATATGCATCATCGCACCATTCTTGTACAGGTTTTTGTGCTTCCATAACAAAATTATGTACATGCTTTAAACATTTGTATAGTTGCTAATATATATACATATATATGTATATATATATTTTATTGTTGTTGTTGTTTTTTTTTTGAGATGAAGTTTTGCTCTGTTGCCAGGCTGGAGTGCAGTGGCATGATCTTGGCTCATTGCAACCTCTGCCTCCTGTGTTCAAGTCATTCTCCTGCCTCAGCCTCCCAAGTAGCTGGGACTACAGGTATGCGACACCACGCCCAGATAATTTTTGTATTTTTAGTGGAGATGGTGGGTTTCACCATGTTGGCCAGGATGATCTTGATCTCTTGACCTCACGATCCACCCTCCTCGGCCTCCCAAACAGCTGGGATTACAGGCGTGAGCCACCATGCTCAGTCTCTATAGTTGCCAATATACATATTCTTGTATAATGTGTTTTGAGTCTGCAAAATGTTTTTGATATTTGTTTGATATATGTTTATCTAGCTTACTGATTTTTACTGATATATGACTTGGAGTTTACTTACTCATTGCAATATTAGTGACATTTAGACACTTCATTTTTTGAAAACAGAGACAAAGTCTTACTCTGTTGCCCAAGCTGGAGTGCAATGGTGTGATCTCCCCTCACTGCAACCTCTGCCTCCTGGGTTAAAGTGATTCTTCTCCCTCAGACTCCCGAGTAGCTGGGACTACAGACACACACCACCATGCCTGGCTAATTTTTGTATTTTTAGTAGAGACGGGGTTTCATTGTGTTGGCCAAGCTGGTCTTGAACTCCTGACCTCGTGATCTGCCTGCCTCTGCCTCCCAAAGTGCTGGGATTATACCACACCTGGCCATTTTATTATTTTTTTCAATACCATTGTTTATCCTATACATATTTCACTGGGCTCCATAAGGCGCTATCTGGAAGCGGATCTGCTGGGTCATACAAACTGTGCATTTTCAACCATAATAGGGATTGCCACATTGCTATCCGAAGTAGTCAAAGTTACAGTTTCAACAACAGTGCATGTGTAAGTGTTCTGTCTTCTCTGTCTCCTTGTCAACATTTACAGTTGTGTCTTTGCCAATTTGACAGGTGTGAAAAGACATCCTACGGCTTTAGTTTGCATTTTCCTGATGAACAAATAAGGTGAGCAACTTTTTATATTTATTGGCTCTTCAGATTTCTTTTCCTGAGTCTTGTCTGTTTGTATACTTTGCTATTTTTCTATCAGGTTGTTTGTCTTTTCCTTTTGATTTGTAGATCTTCATAGACTCATGAATGTACAGTTGATTCTCATTCTCAGTAGTTACATTCTATAAAGTCACAAAGAACACTGAATTAGTGAATACTGAACCATTGCTCCCAGGGGAAATGCAGGGCTAGGTTCCAGGGAGCCGTCCTTCACTACATTTTCATCACCTGATCCATACATAAACTTGTTTTATGTATGTTTCTGCTTAAAGACACATATTTAATATATATTGTTGATTCATTAGCATTGAGTTCTTGGCCAACAGCACCGTAACTCCTACCTAAATACATGTAACACATGTATTTTCTTTTTTTTTAATTTAAATTTAAATTTTAAGTTCTGGGTACATGTGCAGGATGTGCAGGTTTGTTACATAGGTAAGTGACATGTGTATTTTCTCTACAAGGCAATCACAACCTCTTGTGCTTAGGAACATCAGACAGCACTTCAGCGATATGCTTTGGGGCCATTTTAAATAGGGAAGTCACTACCAAAAACACAAAAGTGCAAAAATGTGGCACTAAATACACTTTGAAAAGGACACTTGTTTACAGTATGCGAGTTGAAATAAGAAGGCAGAATGCTGCCTTGTTTGGCCTCAGCTCGGAACATGCATTTCAGGTAGCTCAAATTTTTCACTGCTCTGTGCATGGCTGTGAATGACTATGAAAGTACCATCAGTATTGATGTTGAAGTTACAAATACATTTTAGCGAGTAGGTAAATTCACAAATAAGGAATCTACAGATAGTGAGGACTGACTTTAACTTGTACACAATTCAAATATTTTTGTCCACTCTGTAATTTGTTTTTAAACAATGTTTATATGTCTTTTGTCATACAGAACATTTAAACATTTTCAATTTTACTAAGCTTTCCTTATATGGTTTATGGGTTCCATTTTGTTTCAGACATCTTTCCCTGTCCTGATCTCAGATAAATATTCTTACATGTTATCTTACAAAAGTTTTATAGCTTTGCCTTTCCCATGTAGATTTTTTGTTTGTTTGCTTTTTTGAGATAGGTTCTTACTTCTGTCACCCACGCTGGAGTGCAGTGGCATGATCATGGCTCATTGTAGCCTCAACTTCCTGGGCTCAGGCGATCCTCCCACCTCAGCCTCCCGAGCAGGGGGTACTACAGGCATGCGCTACCACACCCAGCTAATTTTTTTGTGTTTTTAATAGAGACAGGGTTTTCCCATGTTGCCCAGGCTGGTCTCAAACTCCTGGGCTCAAGCAATCCACCCACTTTGGCCTCTCAAAGTGCTGGGATTACAGGCATGAACCACCATGCCCAGCCTCCCATGTAGATTTTTAATCTATTACAGTTTTTTTTTTAGTAAATGATGTGATAGGAATTGAATAAAAATTCTCCAAACCTATTAACTAGAGCTTTTGATTTTATTCATAGTTTAGCTTCTGTTATATATCAAGTTCCCATATATAATGGTCTGTTTCTAAGCTATTCTTTTCCAAGTTTGCGCATGCTTTAAGAAAGTCCATACTTTAAGTAATCCCAGCACTTTGGGAGGCCGAGACGGGCGAATCATGAGGTCAGGAGATCGAGACCATCCTGGCTAACACGGTGAAACCCCGTCTCTACTAAAAAATACAAAAAACTAGCTGGGCGTGGTGGCGGGCTCCTGTAGTCCCAGCTACACGGGAGGCTGAGGCAGGAGAACGGTGTAAACCCGGGAGGCGGAGCTTGCAGTGAGCTGAGATCCGGCCACTGCACTCCAGCCTGGGCCACAGAGCGAGACTCCGTCTCAAAAAAAAAAAAAAAAAAAAAAAAGAAAGAAAGAAAGAAAGTCCATACTTTAACAAATTATTACAGCTTTATGATAAGTCTTTCTATTTGGAAAGGAATGCTCCCACCTTATTCTTCTTCAGAATTGTATCTTACTTCCCCCAAATTAGTTATAAGACTTGTCAACTTCTTTGAAAAATGTGGTTAGTTTCATGATTAGAATAGCACTGGATTTACAGGTCTTTTGGGGGAAAATTATCATGGTTATATTACATTGGGTTTTTCCATCTATAAATCATAGTGTTTTTCTCCTTTACTTAAATCTTCTGTAGTATCCTTTCAAAAAGTAGTTATAATTTTTCTCAATGCAGATCTTGTATATCCCTTGTTCAATTTATTCCTAGGTACCTTGTAGTTTGGTTGCACTTTGAATGAGATTTTTTAAAGGCATCATTTCTAACAGATTTTTGCAGGTATATAGTAAACCATTAACTTTTATCTAGCAATCTTGCTAAAGAACTTATCAGTTTTAATGATTTGTCTATAGATACTCTTGAATTTTTAATGCAGGTAATTATATCATCTATGAAAACATATAACTTTGTCTGTTCTTCAAAGTTAAAGTATTATTTCTTTTTCTTGTTTTATTGTGTTGGCCAGTGTTTTTATCTTGATGCAGCTGTGTACTTGCAACAAATGAGCTCTGTGTTTTCAAATTACCGGTTGGAACCAGGTATCTTCTCTGTTTATAGTCTGCAGTAGCCTATTACAGAACTCTGGAAGACGGCCTAGGTCCTGGGCACATTTTTTAACTACCTATGCCTTAGTATCCTAATTTATAAAATAGAGACAATAATAGTACCTTCTTGATCAGGCTGTTTTGATGGCTAAGCAAGTTAATATTTATAAAACTGTGTCTGACATGTATAAAGAACTCAACAGATCTTACCAATCACTACTACTACTGCTAGTATTGCTACAAAAGAATGACATTGGCTTTGGGAGTCCCAGGTGGGTGAATCACATGGTCAGGAGATCGAGACCTTCCTGGCCAACATGGTGAAACCTTGTCTCTACTAAAATACAAAAAATTAGTTGGGTGTGGTGGCATGAGCCTGTAATCCCAGCTACACGGGAGGCTGACACAGCGGAATCACTTGAACCCAGAAGGTGGAGGTTGCAGTGAGCCGAGATCACGCCATTTTACTCCAGCCTGGCGACAGAGAAAGACTCCATCTCAAAAAAAAAAAAAAAAAAAAAGGAATGACATTGGCTAACAAGCACATAGTAGATATATACATTTATGGGGTACATGAAGTATTTTGATACAGGCAGGCAATTCATAGTAATCACATCATGAAAAATGGGGTATCCATCCCCTCAAGCATTTATCCTTTGTGTTGCAAACAATCTATTATACTCTTTTAGTTATTTAAAATGTACAATTAAATTATTTTTTCCTATAGTCACCCTGTTGTGCTATCAAATACTAGGCCTTACTCATTCTTTTTAACTATTTTTTTGTACCCATCTATTCACTTTTGATATTAAGATTTTGTAAGTTTCATAAAATGAGTTCTTTAGTTTTCATTCTCTTTCTATTCTCTTAAGTGGGTTAATGTAAAAATAGGAATAATTTGATTTGTAAAATTTTGGTAAAACTCGCATTTATAACTGGTTAAGCCTGGAGATTTTCTGACATTGATGATTGATTTAGTTATTTAATGCTTTATGTCAGTTCACATTTTAAAATGTCTTTTGGAGTTAATTTTGGTAATCCGTATTTTCTAGTTGTCAAATTTATTGGCACAAAGTTGTTCACAGTATCTTTTTATGATGTCTTAAAGTTTCACTGTATCTGTTATGACCAATTCTCTCATAGAAAGAGTAAAATCTGTTGTTAGTTTATTTCAGAGATTTAGCTTTTGCTTTCATTTCTCTTTTATTTCCATAATTTCTTCTTAATTTCATCATTTTTCATTATTTCCTTTTACTTTCTTTAGGTTAACTGTGCTCTTTTACTAAATCCTAGAGTCATATGCATAGCTCATTAATTTCCATTTCTTCCTAATGCATACACTTAAGCACATACATTCCCTTTAAATACTGATTTTGTGGCATCCCATGGAGTACTACATGTTTACTTTAAAGAGTCACCAAGAATTATAATAAAAGAGTTACTTCCCTTCTTAATATCCTTATCCGTAACCTTATTCCACAGAGACGACTATTTTTAAAACATTTTTAGCTATTTCTTTTGGAGCCTATTGCTTTGTTTCTAATTAACATGATATAGTTTCGTTTCTATTTATTCATTTCTCCACCACATGAGCTATTTTCATTTCTTGATATTGGAGTTTAAATATGATCTACTGACTTCCTACTACAGAAGATAAGATTTGCCCCCATACCTTTCCCCTCTCTCCATCCTGTTAATAGAGCCTTGTCTCCATTTTGTAGTAAATCAATATTCAGAGTTTTCATTATTACATAGATATGTAGGTATTATTCACAGAAGAGCTATGTGGTAGACTGTGATTACATTTCCTGTTTTGCCACCTTTTTCCTTTTAAAAGTTAATAGTGGGCTTTTATTTTATTTTATTAGTTTTCCATTTTCTTATCACTCTTTCATCCCTAAGACCACCTCCATAATTCAAATCTTCTCCCACTATGGTCATACACAATGGGTATTTGATTGCTTGTATCTCTTTCCCAGAGGTAACCCTCCTAGCATCTTCTGTCCGATCCTTCCAATCTGGACTCGTGCTTTATGCCTGCTCCTGTCCTGGGATTTCCCTTCACAGTCATGCTGGGGAGTCCATCTGCCTATTTTTTTTTTTTTTTTTTTTTTTTTGAGATGGAGTCTCACCAGGCTGGAGCTCACTGCAACCTCCACCTCCTGGGTTCAAGCAATTCTTCTGCCTCAGCCTCCCAAGTAGCTGGGACTACAAGCGCCTGCCACCACGTCTGGCTGATTTTTGTATTTTTAGTAGAGATGTGGTTTCACCATATTGGCCAGGCTGGTCTCAAACTCCTGCCCTTGTGACCCGCCCGCCTCGGCTTCCCAAAGTGCTGGGATTACAGGCGTAAGCCACTGCCCCTGGCCCATCTGCTTTTCTTCAGGGTTCACATCACTGATTTTTTGGAACCTGCACCTCCCCCTTTGTTAATGCTGTTATTTTGGTGGAGCACATTCTGCAGGAGCTTTCTGAGAATGGGTGCATAATATTTTGGATCACTTTATGTAATTCTTAAACATTTCTGAAATATTTTGGCATTTTTACTCATCTGTATTATTCTGGAGATTTGTCATAATGTGCTTTGGTGTGGGTCCTTTTCCTTTATTGTTCTGGGAACTTCGTAAGCCTATCCAATCTGGAAACTCATATTGTTACAGAGTAGGGAAATTTCTATAGTTCTATGATAATACCCTCGCTTTTCTTTCTCCTTTAGGTGTTTATGGTAAAACTAGGATGAGACGTTGGATCTCCTGAATTTATCCTCTGCATCTCTTTGCCTTTCTGTCTTATTTTCCATCATCTCTGTGTGTGTTTACGTGTCTTTCATCTTTATTTAAGTCTAAATGTAATTTTTTGTATGATTTCTTCTTTGATCCATGAGTTATTTAGAATTATCTTTTATAGTTTCTAAAGTATATGTGTGCATGTTTGGGAAAGTTATTGGAAATCTTTCTATCATTGATTTTAAATTTTATTGCATTTTGATCAGAAAATGTGGTCAATATATAATTTTAAAAATATTTGTTGAATTTTCTTTTGACTTAATTTTCCTTTTTTGGGGGGAGGGGAGGGGTGGGAGATGAAGTCTCACTCTGTTATCCAGGCTACAGTGCAATGGCGTGATCTTGGCTCACTGCAACCTCTGCCTCCCGGGTTCAAGTGATTCTCTTGCCTCAGCCTCCTGGGTAGCTGGGGCTACAGGAGCACACCACCACACGTGGATAATTTTAAAATTTTTTTGTAGAGACAGGGGTCTTACTGGGTTGCCCAGACTGGTCTCAAACTCCTGAGCTCAAGTGGTCCTCCCACCTCAGCCTCCTAAAGTGTTGGGATTACAAGTGTGAGCCACCATGTCCGGCCACTGATCTGTCTGTATAGTTTTGCCTCTTGCAGAACATGAGATAAATGGAGTCACACAATATGACATCTCTTGGGTCTGGCTTCTTTCACTTAGAAAAAAGCATTTTAGATGAGAAACATGGACATGCAGAGGGGAACACACAGCAGGGCCTATCGGAGGGTGAAGGGTGAGAGGAGGGACAGGATGAGGAAAAATAAGTAGGATTAATACCTGGGTGATGAAATAATCTGTGCAACAGACCCAAGTTTACCTATATAACAAACCTGCACGCGTACCCTGAAATTAAAATAAAAGTTAAAAAAAGAAAAATGCATTTAAGATTTACCCATGTTGTTGCATGAATCAATACTGTTTCCCTTTTTATTGCTGAGTAGCATTCTATTGTGTGGACATGCCACAGATTGTTGACCCGGTCACCTTTTGAAGCACTTCTAGGTTGTTTCCAGTTTGGGGATATTATGAATAAAGTTGTTATAAACTTTTGCATAGAGGTTTTTAGGCAAACATATGTTTTCCTTTCACTTGGGTAAATACCTAAAAATTGTATTTCTGGGTCATATGGCAAGTGTATGTTTAGTTTTATAAGCCACTGTTAAATTGTTTTCCAAAATGGCCATACAATCTGCATTCCCACTAGCAAAAAGTAGGGGTCCCCATGGCTCTGCATTCTCCCCAGTCTTAGCATTGTTAGTTTTTAAAAATTTTTTTAGCCATTCTTGATATGTGGTGGTAACTCTTTGTGGTTGTATTCTACTTTTCTTAGTGACTAGTGATGTTGGAAATCTTTTTTCTAAAATGTGTCATCTGTTTATCTTTGGAGAAATATGTTTTCGTTTAAAAAGTGTGATTGTTTCTAATTGCTGAGCTTTAAGAGTTCTTTATGTATGTATTTTCATCAGATGAAGCTTATTAATGGGAAACATCCCCCACACTTTACTAATATGTTTCCATCTTGATCTTATAATTTTGATCTATATGTATGTGTGTGTGTGTGTGTGTGTGTATATATATATATATATTCTAACTTTAATTTTAAGTTCCGGTGTGCAGGATGTGCAGATTTGTTACATAGGTAAATGTGTGTCATGGTGATTTGCTGCACCGATCAACCCATCACTTAAGTATTAAGCCACTTATGCCTAGTGTTCCATTATTGGACTGCAAGCTTGTTGGAGTTCTTTATATCCTACTGCTCATGGTCATCACCAAGGTCTGATTTTTCACACAAAAAATTTGCAACCTCTGGCATAAATGGGTTAAGCCCTGCATGCATTAGCTGTTTTTCCTAATGCTCTCCCTCCCCCCAGCCCACCCCCTGACAGCCTCCAGTGTGTGTTGTTCCCTTCTCTGTGCCTATGTGTTCTCATTGTTCGGCTCCCACTTATAAGTGATAAGATATGGTATTTAGTTTTTTGTTCCTGAATTACTTTGCTAAGGATAGTGGCTTCCAGCTCCACCCATGTCCCTGCAAAGGACATAATCTTGTTCCTTTTTATGGCTGCATAGTATTCCATGGTGTATATATACCATATTTTCTTTATCCAGTCTATCATTGACAGGCATTTTGGTTGGTTCCATGTCTTTGCTATAGTGAATAGTGCTGTAGTGAGCGTACACATTTGTATATCTTTGTAACATAATGATTTGTAATCTTTTGGGTATATACCCAGTAATGGGATTGCTGGGTCAAATGTTATTTCTGGTTCTAGATCTTTGAGGAATGCCACACTGTCTTCCTCAATGGTTGAACTAATTTGCATTCCCACCAACAGTGTAAAAGCGTTCCCATTTCTCTGCAAGCTCACCAGCATCTGTTGTTTCTTGACTTTTTAACAGTTGCCATTCTGACTGGAGTGAGATGGTATCTCATTGTGTTTTCGGTTTGCATTTTTCTAATGATCAGCGACGTTGAGCTTTTTTTCATATGTTTGTTGTCCTCATGAATGTCTGTCCACATCCTTTGCCCACTTTTTAATGGGGTTGTTTTTTTCTTATAAATGTCTTTAAGTTCCTCATAGATTCTGGATGTTAGACCTTTGTCAGATGGATAGATTGCAAAAATTTTCTCCCACTCTGTAGGTTGCCTGTTTGCTCTGATGATAGTTTCTTTATGTATTTTAACACAAGTCTTGTATCAGATGTGGGATTTATAAATATCTTTCTCCAAGTCTGTAGCTTGCCTTTTCATTCTCTTAACACTGTATTTGACGCAGCAATGTTTTTAGTTTTTAAAAAGTCCAGTTTATAAACTTTTCTTTTGTGGGTCATGCTTTTAGTTTCACATCTAAAAACTTGTTACCAAACCAAAGGTAACACAGATTTTTCTCCTACATCTCTTCTAGAAGTTTTAAGGTTTTAGATTTTGAATTAGGTTAATGATCATTTTGAGTTAATTTTTGTATAAGGCATGAGATTTTTCACACATGGCTGACCAACTGTTCTAGCAACATTTGTTGAAAAGATAAAACTTTCTTCATTGACTTGAGTTTCTACATTTGCCAAAAATCAATTGACTATATTTGTGTCTATTTCCAAGATTTTTATTCTGTTTCATTTTTATATGTATCTATCCTTTTGCCAATATCATATGGTTAGATAACTGTAGCTTTATAATAAATTTTGAAATCAGGTAGAGTCCTCCAACTTTATTCTTTTTCCAAATTGTTTTGGCTTTTCTAGTTCCTTTGCTTTTCCATATACATTTTAGAATTAGTTTGTCTGTATTTCCAAAAAAGTTTGCTGGAATTTTGATTTTGATATACTGAATCTGTGCATCAACTGGACAAAACAGATGCCTTAACAATATTGAGTCTTTCAATCCATAAATATAACATATCTTGCTGTTTACTTAAATCTTCTTTAATTCTTTCATTAGTGCTTTATACTTTTCAGTATACAGATCCTGTACATATTTTGTTAGATTTAAGTATTTCAGTATTTAAGTACATATTTAAGTATTTCAATTTTGGTGCTATTACATTTGGTTGTATTGTTTTTTGCATTTTAAATTTCAGTTGGTCACTGCTGTTTGTAGGAAGACAATTGGCTCTTCTATACTGGCCATGTATCCTGTGACCTTGTTAAACTCACTTTTTAGTTCTGAGAGATATTTTTGTAGATTCTTGGGATTGTCTTTTTAAACAATCATGTCAATTGAGAATGGGACAATTTTATTTCTTCCCTTTCTCTTTGTGTGACTTTTATTTCTTTTTCTTTACTCACTGAAAAGGACAGGAATTCCAGTATGGTATCAAACAAATGTGGTGAGAGAAGATAGCCTGTCCTTGTTCTCGTCTTATGGAGAAAGCATTCCATTTTTTACCACTGAGGTTAGCTGTAGATTTTATAGTTTTATGTATATATGTATACAGTATGTAGTGTCTTTCATAAGATTAATGACATTCCTTTCTAATTCTAGTTTGCTGAGACTTTTTACTACGAAGTAATGCTAAATGTTGTCAAATGCTGGCTTTAGAATCAATTGAGATGATTGTAAGGGTTTTCTTCCTTGGTTTCTCAATATCATGAATTATATTACTTGATTTTCAAAATAGAAGCGGCCTCACATTTCTGGGATGAATCCTTCTGGATTAGGATGTGTAATCCTTTTTCTATTAATATATTGCCAGGCTCAATCTGTTGAAGAAATTTATATCTATGGTTTGATATCATAGTGGTTTGCAATTTTCTTTTACTGTCTTTGGTTTCAAATAAGATTAGTTCTGGCCTCACAAAATGACTTGGAGTATTTTCCCTTCTTTTATTTGCGGGAGGACACTGATAGATTTGTTCTTATCTCTTCCCTAAATATTGGTAGATTTCACCAAGGAAATCATCTATGCCTGTGTGGGAAGGTTTTCAGTTACAATTCAATTTCTTTAATAGACATAGTATTATTCAAGTTCTCTGTTTCTTCTCAGTGAGTTTTGGTGGTTTATGTCCTTTAGAAAATTGGCCTATTTCATCTAAGATGTTGAATTTATGGAGGGTATACAGGTGCTTATTGTATTCTCTTATTATTGCTTTGATGTCAGTGAGGTAAAAAATGAAGTTCTCCTCCTTTATTCTTGGTATTGTTATTTATATCTGCTCTCTTTTCTTCTTGGTCAGACTCACTAGAGGCTTATCAATTTTAATGAGTTTTTCAAATAATCAGCTTTTGGTTTCATTGGTTTTCTCTATTGTTTTTCTGTTTTCAATTTCATTGATTTCTGTTCTCATCCTTATTATTTCATTTCTCTACTTGCTTTGGGTTTAACTTACTATTCTTTTTCTAATTTCTTAAGATAGAAACTTAGGGTACTGACTTTAGATCTTTGTTCTTTCCTAACATAAGCATTTATTGCCATAAATTCTCTCTGAGCACTATTTTAGCTGCACTTGCAAATTTTTTTTTTTAAATTTTCATTCAGTTCAAAATACTTTCCAATTTTGCTTGGGACTTCCTCTTAGACCTAGTATTATTTAAAAGTGTGTTGTTTAATTTCCATATATTTGAGGTTCCCCCATTTCTTTCTGTTATTGATTTCTTAGTTTAATTCTGTTATGGTCTGAGAACATACTTTACATGACTTCTATTCTTTTACATTTGTCAGGGTTTCTTTTATGGCTCAGAATATGGTCCATCTCAGTGACTGTTCCATGTGCTGCTGTGAAGAACATGTACTCTGTTGTTGATGTTGTTGTTGGGTTGTATGTTTCCTAAATGTCATTAGGTTGGGTGGGTTGATAGGTTTGTTCAAGTTACCTATACACTTAATAATTTTCTATTTGTTTTACCAATTACTAAGAGAGAAGTCTTGACTTATCCAAATATAATTGTGGATTTGTTTATTCTGCATTTGAATATATCAAGTTTTGCCTCTTTTATTTTGAAGTTCTGTTGTTAATTCTACCTTCAAATGTATCAAGTTTTGTCTCCTTTATTTTGAAGGTCTGTTGTTGTTAATATGTTGTAAACATATTTAGGATTGTTTTTCTTCTGGGAAAACTTTCTTGGAAAATGGATAGCTTTATCATTAGATACTTTCCTGCTTATTTTTGATAATATTCCTTGTGCTGTAGTCTACTTTGCCTGAAATTAGTATAGTTACTCCAGCTTTCTTTTGGTTAGTGTTTGCATGATACACATTTCTCCATATTTTTTTACTTCTATCTATGTCTTCATTTTAAAGTTGGTTTCTTGTAGACAACATATGGTTGGGTCTTGATTTTTTTCTTCTGGCTCAGTATGACAAATTCTTTTCTTTAAACTGGCTTATTTAGATTAGTCACATTTCGAGTGATTATTAATGTTAGAATAAAATTTACTATTTACCATCTTGCTATCTGTTTTATTTGTTCCATTTATTCTGTATTTTTTCCTTTTTAAATGCGTTCTCTGTGTTTATTGGAAAATTTTTTATTATTCCATTTTACCTTTATTTGATGTTATTTACACCTCTTAAATTTTTTTCTAAGTTGTGGCCCTAGGGTCCACATGTAATTTTTAAGTAATCATTTGCATTTAAAAACAACCTGAGTGTTCTCTCAATAGTACACCATTGACATATTGTGTAAGGAACTTACTATAGCATATCCTCAATTCCTCTCTACCGTTCTTTGTGCTACTGCTGTCATCTATTTTACTTTTACATAGCTATCAATAAAGACTATATTGTTACTATTTTCTTTAAACATAAAAAGTAACCACAATAAGAAAATAATAAATTTGATCTTAATTCTATATTTTCTATGTATATGCTCTTCATTTCTTTGTGTAGATTCAAGTTTCTGACCTACGTTACATTCCCTCAGTGAAGATCTTCTTAGCTTTGTTGTGGAGTTGAACTGCTGCAATCCTCCTCTGTCTGCAGCCCCAGCGGCTTCCAACTCTTGTTTTGTCTCCACACTAGGCCTTCAGCAATTCATCGAAAATTTCTAGCTGAATCTTCTTATTGGCTTATATGGCATCTAATGGTATCTACATCTGCTCCGGGTAAGCAAAAATTTGGGTCCTGTTTCTCCCCACAGACAAATCTTCTCTGAAGATTTCTGGTTAGATGTTTGCTCTTGTGACCTCAGCTCTCCAATGGAAAAGTCATTCATATGGCTAGCATTAAAAAGTCAAAAAATAACAGATGCTGGTGAGGTTGTGGAGACAAAGGAATGCTTATATATGGTTGGTGGGAGAGCAAATTAGTTTAACCACAGTGGAAAACAGTGTAGCAATTACTTAAAGGCATAAAGGCAGAAATACCATTTCTGGAATACCATTTCCAGGAATATAAATCATTCTATTATAAAAAACACATGCACATGTATGTTCACTGAAGCACTATTCACAATAGCAGAGACATAAAATCAACATAAATGCCCATCGATGATAGACTGGATAAAGAAAATGTGGTACATATACACCATGAAATACTACGTAGCCATAAAAAGGAACGAGATCATGTCCTTTGCAGGAACATGGATGGAGCTAGAGACCATTATCCTTAGCAGACTAATCCAGGAACAGAAAACCAAATGCCACATGTTCTTACTTATAAGTGGGAGCTAAATGAAGAATGCATGGACACAGAGAGGGGAATAGCACACAGGGTGGCCTATCAGAGGGTGGGAGGAGAGAGAGGATGAGGAAAAATAACTAATGGGTACTAGGATTAGTACCTGGGTGATGAAATAATCTGTACAACAAATCCCTATGACACATATTTACCTATGTAACAAACCTGCACATATACCCCTGAACTTAAAATAAAAGTTAAAAATAAAGAATAAATAATGAAATAAAATAAATTATTCATTTGTTATTGTCCACCATTTTTCTTGTTGTAAGGGTGTGTGTGACACTCTTTCCAGCCCTCTATAACTCCACACTGAATCTGGAAATCCAATGAATCCAGTTTTTGTTTTGTTTTGAGACGGAGTCTTGCTCTGTCACCCAGGCTGGAGTGCAGTGGCTTGATCTCGGCTCATTGCAGCCTCCACCCACCAGGTTCAAATTCTCCTGCCTCAGCCTCCCGAATAGCTGGGATTACAGATGCCTACCACCGCGCCTGGCTAATTTTTGTACTTTTAGTAGAGATGGGGTTTCATTGTGTTAGCCAGGATAGTCTTGATTTCCTGATCTTGTGATCCACCTGCCTTGGCCTCCCAGAGTTTTGGGATTACAGGCGTGAGCCACTGTACCTGGCCAAATCTTTTCTTTAATTTCTTTGTTTCAGGTTTGTTTTCCCCAAATATCCTCAAGCTTTAAAATACTGTCTTCCCTTTCATTATTGTTTATATTTTTTCCTTTATCTGTAAAATAAGCTTAAACTATCTTTTTTAATGGTGGCTTTCAGAGTTTTCTATTTCCTCTCTCTTTTTTTTTTTTTAGATGGAGTCTCGCTGTCTCACCCAGACTGGAATGTAGTGGTGTGATCTTGGCTCACTGCAACCTCCACCTCCCACGTTCAAATGATTCTCCTGCCTCAGCCTCCCGAGTAGCTGGGATTACAGGTGCCCACCATCACAACTGGCTAATTTTTGTATTTTTAGTAGAGACGGGGTTTCACCATGTTGGCCAGGCTGGTCTTGATCTCTTGACTTCAAGTGATCTGCCTGCCTCGACCTCCCAAAGTGCTGGGATTACAGGCGTGAGCCACCGCTCCCAGCCTCCTCTCACTCTTGAGCACTACTTCTACCTGTGTTAATTCTTGCCCATCTCTGTGTCACGGTGGTTCCTCATGTGGTTTTGATGGTGCTTGCATGTGTAGTTTTGATTATGTAATTTTGAATTTTGATTTATTGTCAGTAAGAGCTACGCCTTCTATGGTGATCTATACATCGTGGGTTGTGCACTAAGGGAAGTTTTTTGTTTGCTTCTGCCAGGGTTTCAGGATTCTACTGTCCTGGATCAATCTTTCTGTTTAATTCTCAGGTACCTGTAAGCATTATAACTCACACTTGTACATGGTATAGTGTGAGGTTTTGACTTCTTGCAAATAATTATTTTTCTTTTTAATACAAAGCACCTGTAGACTAGAAGTTTACTTTTCAGTCTGGCTAGCCCTTAGCACATCCGGACAGTGACTCGGTTCCAACTCCCTCCTTCCTTCATCTCCTGTCCTCCCCTGGGGATTAAAACCCCAGTTTTCAGGCCAAGCCTGAAATCCCTGTGGATCCACGTGGCAACAGCTCTTGCACATGGTTGTCAGTCTCATCTTCATTGCTGGAGCCTAGGGATTTCCATCGGGCAAGTACAATGTCAACAAAAAGTGACCTACAATTCTACTTGCTTGCTTCTGGGTGGGGGGTCCCTCCCACATCCCCTGATCTACTCCCTCTGATGCCAGCTCAGTCTGCCGTGTTGCTGGGGGAGGACTGAGCACAAGTTTTATGTGATTCAAATTCTGTTCATGACCAAAATGGAAAGTGTCTCCCTCTGTTTCTTTAAAAAAGAGAGATTCAGGTCAAGGCCTATTTGAACCCCACCCTCCTTAGTTACTCGAATTAAAAATACAGAATTTAGTGATATTTTCCTTATCTTCTTTCCCACTTTATGAGTTGTAAATACAATAGTTACTGTCTACATGACCGCAAGAAGGCAAGTTGTTTTGATATATATCCAGGGAGTTTATATTATAGCCTTAGTTTATTTGAATGTGACATTTAAGTATTAGCCATGCTTCCTTGAAGTCGATTAGCTTGCTACTTATATTAGGAGGAACGTATGACAAAATGCTGCTTTCCCAAGATCAGCAGCAGTCCTTCTGAGGTAAAGAGCCCAGACTTCTGCCCTGTCTCTGGGTTTCCTGAAGAAGTTACTTACCAGGATTCAGGTGTGTGTCCTGCCCCTCCATGAGGTCCTCATTGTGGATATGGCCAATAGAAGATGAAATGAGGGAGAGACCTAAGAGGATCTTCAATTAGTAAGCCTTAAGTTATCTAAAAGAAATAAAAGCTTAAATAAAAGTGTAGGGAATTAAATGTCTTGGTGTTTCACTAATTACTAACATACTGACTATACTTTTTTTTTTTTTTTTTACCTTTAATTACTCTCCTCCAGTAAAGAGTAGACCTCCGACAGAGGAAGCAGCCTGTCTTTCAACTGTAAACTGTGGTTTGCTACACTTCATTCTCTATTACTTTGGTCCTCAAAGCAGTCTCACCCCGAGATGAGCCTGGACATGAGTGTCATAGCCAGCGGTGTGACAAGTAGAAAGGCTGTGTATGAAGACGCTCCATCTTATCTGCCAATGTTTTTCTCATCTGTACAATTAAGGTGCTCCATTAAATCAGCTCTAAGGTTGTTTCAAGGTTAAGAAAGAATTAAAATCATAAATCAAGATTTCAGAGGCATTGCAGGATTGAGATGCTACAATTTTGGAGTTTATAAATTGATAGTAAAGAGAACTGTCCCAAAATGACCTCTGTCCTGAGACGAAGCAACCCCAGGGAAGTCTTGCCAGACCTCACCTCCACCTGCTCTTCCAGAGACTGCACAAGAAGGGTGTTAGGGACACTGATTTCCAAATCTGTCTCCCTCCCCACAGCACGCTGCTGGGCAGGATTCAGGCCTCACTGTTTTCTTGATTCTTAGAACCTGTCACTGATGCATGTGTGTTGACCAAATAAATAATGCTACTGTTTGTCTTACACTTGCCCTTTCTGATCACGAGTTCTAAGTTAGTATCCTGAGTGACGACTGCTTCTCACTTGCCTTACTTTCATCATCTTTCAGCTCTCTCCTTTCCCTTCCTCAGCACCAATAAGTCCTACATCTGTATGCCTGATTCCTGCACTGCAACTCAGAGTTTTCAGTCATGACTATTTAAACTCACATTGAAGACTTGTGCCTGGTCGTGTGCTAGAAATGTCTCCTTGGCTCCAGCTGTCATGAATCCTAGAAGGAATAAAAATCTACATAGCTGCAGAAGGCAACATAGCCCCACCTGAAGGAGGTGACATCCTGGTGTGGGAGAAGCAGGCCCGAGTGACAGGACATCAGTATCAGTCCTTTAAGGTGATGAAGAAGCTGCTTTGCAGCCCAGCATTGCCTCCATTTTAGCTGCCCATTTACAGTGAAGGAATTCTTAAAGATAATTTCCAGATTATAACTGGAAGAAAAGGGAATTTTCATTTCAAATTTAGAATGATGAACGGAGAAGAAAATCTTTTTAAAAATTCTCTTTACCCGTGTAGCTCATTAAAAAAATGTTTTTTTCTGGACCATTAATGAAGCAGGTATAGTGTTTTATTTATTCGCAGTGATGAACAAAGTGAATAAGGCCAGTCTGACTTTACCTGGAAACATTATGAAAAAAAAAAAAAATTCGCCTTCCAGATCAAGGGAGCTCTGCCAATGCTCCCTCAGCGCCTCTGCAGGAGTGCGGTCCTCCCAGAGCTCACCTCCTCCCTCTGCAGTGGTGCTGCATTGATGCTGCACTGATGCTCATGCGCCACAAGATGGAGCCTTCAAAGCGGGTCATTTCCCTGTGCTTCTTCTCCATTCCCTCCCCCCCCCCCCCCCGTGAAAAGTCAACATCTGGGTTTGTGAGGGTTTAGGAAAGAGAGGCAAACACAATAAGGACGAGGTGAGCAGCCACTGAAGGGGAGCCACAGGATTGTTCTAAGGAAAGCAGACCTGCTCTTGGCTCTTTCTTGATGAACACTGTTATCAGTGTGAAGGCACAGAAGACACGCTCAGCAGGTGTGCAGGTGACATAAAGCCAGAAGGGAGAGTTGTGCATTTGGATGATACCGTAAAGATTCTAAAATCTTTCAGCAGGATGAAATTGACCAGGTGAGAGTGAGCGGAAGCACCTGCATAGGTGTGTCTTCAATGGAGTAATAAAAAGAGATTTGGATGGTGAAAGAGGAGACCTGAATCTGTCCCAGACCATACTAACAGTAATCATGGTGCCTGTGATGGTTATTACAATGTCATCTCACACAGCGCTTCTCATGGACAGCGAGCTGGCAAACTGCTTGTTGCTTGGCCTAAACAAGATATGGAGCTCTGGTTAGAGTATCAATGAACATTATGACAAACTTCATCACATTGTTTAGGTACAGCCGAATAAGCAAAACTTTCCTGAAGGAAGCAGGGCATCAATCTACCTTCTGACTTGAATTCCTCAACTTGCAGAGGGCCTTCCCTGAGAGTGGTGCTAAATTTTGAAGGCTCCTCTGTGTCCGTACTAAGTACTGATTGTGTTAAGTACTTCAAATGCATCTTTGTATTTGTAGAGACATGGTGTACTTAGAGCCTGTGTAGTGGAATGGTTAAGTATGTACATCTGGACCAGACTGCCTCAGTTCCTTCATTTGATGGATGATAATACAGGGGATTGTCGTAGTGAAGGTAGGAAGTATAGTGCATGTGAAGACACCATGTTTCCTGGTACATGGCGTGTGCTCAGTAAAAGGAAGTGAGTAATAATGTGTTTCTCCTCAATAACTCTTTGAGGAAAGTGCTGTTGATATCTGATTTTATTGATGAGGAACTGATCTGAGTTTCAGTGAAGGAAAATAACCTCCTGGGGTCATGCAGTTCTTATGGGTGAGACCCCAGACTAGAAACCAGGGATTTTCTGACTGTAAATTTCAAACAAATGCTTATCCATTATAGAACACTGCCATTTCCTGATTGAACTGGATCAGTGGTTTTTAAATTTTTTGACCAAAACTCAATTATGGTCATAATCTATACACACACATACTTGTGTATCTAAATCTGAAACATAAGTTTTGCATAATAATACCTGTCTTTCATATGTGCAATGCACTCTGATACTTTCTACTGTATTCAGTTTTTAAAGAAAGCTGGGTGTGACTGTCTTAGTCTGCTCAGGCTGATATAATAAATATACCATAGACTGGGGTGGCTTAAACAACAAACATTTATTTCTTACAGCTCCAGAGGTTGGGAAATCCAAGATCAAGGTACCAGAAGATTCAGTGTCTAGTGAGGGTCTGCTTCCTGGTTGAAATATAGCACTTTCTCACTGAGTCCTCCCATGGTGGAAGAGGCAAGGGAGCTCTCTGGGGTCTCTTTCATATGGGCACTAACACCGTTCATGAGGGTTCTACCCTCATGATCCAATTACCTCCCAAAGACCCCATATCTTAATGCCATCATATTGGGGATTACGACCTCAACATATGAATTTGGAAGTTGGGAGACATTTAGTCCATAACAGAGACCTACTTAAATTGATTTCATGGCCCATGAATGAGCTATATAACTCATGACTTGAAAATATGTACCAGCAATTTCTACAGACTCATTCTAATGTTCTCTAATTCTCCTAAAAAACAAAAATACAAAAAAAAGTTTTCAAACCCAATTCCTTTAGTCCAGAACAGAAGACTCTGACTTGGAAGCATACATGTGAAAAAGAAGTAAGGATTTTATCCCAGGTCAATATAAGGAAACGCTGCAATTTGGGGACAAAAAGCTCACCTGTAAGGCTCCATCAGACATCCTGCATTTCCTCCTGGGAATCATATTTTAAGGGAAATTAACAACCTAGACTGCGTTCAGAGAAGGACAGTGAAGGTAGGGAAGGATCTGAAATTATTTAAGAAACTGAGAATGTTTAATATGACTTTAAGGAAAAAGGGTCTCTAGTTTACATGTATATATATGTGTGTGTGTATGTGTGTGTGTGTATATATATTATGATCATAGGTCTCTGAGTAGAATAATTTTTCAGCATTAAATAGGTCTTGGTCCATCTGACATGGTATTTTGTATAAAACTTATTTCTCTTGTGTTTTTAGATTTTGGTGTCTACAGTGAGAGTCCTGTAAAATGATTATGGCTGCACCTCCCTCCTGTGAGAGGCTGTGAAATGCAGGCAGGAAACAGCCCCTCCCAGGTTAAGCGGAGGAGCTCTGAAGCTTGGCGTTGGCAGGATTTTTGCCCAGCTTCAAAGGGATTTGAAGGGTGGTGACAGGCTCCAGCCCAGACTGCGCCTCGGAATGCAGACGCTTCTTTGCCTAGAACCTGGCCCGGCCCTGTGGGAAAGCCCCGGTTCTCGGCGGCACTGAACTGGTAAAAAGCACTTGCCGTGGGTTCCCTCCCTTTCTCCCTCCCTCCCTGGCCATGGGAGTCAGGAAAACAGGCAGTGAAAGGCTTCAACAGTTCCTTTCCAGTTTTCCACGGGGCCCCCAAGGAACGCCTGCAGCTGGAATTCCCCAGGAGACAGGGAGCTGTAACAATAGAGGTCTGAACTGGGGTTGCCGAGGGAGGACTTCTTGTTGGAGTGGGTCGCGGCAGATTTGTTGGTAGCTTATTGAATTCAGCAAGGAAAGGGGAGAGAGAAGTTGAGTGTGACTAAAAGCTTACTTGGTTGGGAGACCTGGGAGCAAAACAGGGCCACCAAAACAAAGTGGAAAAATTGCAGTTGCATAAGTTGTGGGGAGAAAGGATAAATACTTTTGATAGTGCTATGTTTGTGGCTTTGTGTTGGGGCTGTGTCTGGGAAGCTTCGAAATGAAGCTGGAGTAGTTAAAATATATTAATCTTGCTGCTCAACCTTCTGCTACCCAATGTTAAATCCAGACACTTGGGCAACCTTTGATCATATTTGAGAGTGAAGTGGCTCTTAGAGATACTGAAACTTCACTGTAGTCCCAGATAGCATATTCATTCATTCACTATCTGTTGGCACCTCATACTGAGGTTAACTCTTAGAACAGAATTATCATATTTATTTTTGGTAGTTCTTTCAAATTCTTTCAGTAGACAAACAGGTTAGTGAGTTTTGCTTTTTTAAGCACCTTACACAGTATCTGGCACATAGTATATATACCTACTATACAAATATATATATAATATATATTACATATAATTTTTATATTATATATAATTTATATATAATATAATTATAATTTATATATAATATAATATAATTATATATTAAATATATAATTATATAATATATTATCTATTTTATAATTAATATATAATTATACATATTAAATATATATAATATTATTGCAATATATAATAAAATTTTTTTTGAGATGGAGTCTCACTCTGTCGCCCAGGCTGGAGTGCAGTGGTGTGATCTTGGCTCACTGCAACCTCCATTTCCTGGGTAGCAGTTCTGCTGCCTCAGCCTCCCAAGTAGCTGGTGTTACAGGTGTGTGCCACTAAGCCCGGCTAATTTTTGTATATTTTTAGTAGAGATGGAGTTTCACCATGTCGGCCAGGCTGGTCTCAAGCTCCTGACCTGAAGGGTACACAAAACTACTGAGTGAAAGAAAATGCTAGATGCGGGAAAGCCCATCCAACCCAGCTCCTTACTTTGCAGGTAAGTTAACCACAGCCAAGGGAGGTGAAAAGACTTCCAGCTGGAATGGGATCAGACTCAGATTTCTGGATGGTCAGCCATAGATTTTCCCACTGCACCATCCTGCCCTCTGCTGCTTGACTTGTCAAGAAACAGTAGGCATTTCAAAAGGCAGGGGTTCTTCGAGAAATAATTTCTTGTTCTCTATAGTTGACGTTCTAAGATCATATTTGAAGGAAATTGACTTTTTGTGTGTTCACTTAACAAAGAAGATATTTTCTGCATTGAGGAGAAAACCAAACAGATTGCACTTCTGCTCTAAACATTAAAACCAAGAGATCACAATTTGATAGCCTAAAACCAAATATCCTGATTTTAAAAAGGATTTGAACAGACATTTCTTAAAGAAGACATGCAGATGGCCAACTGGTACATTGTAAGATGCTCAACATCACTGATCCTCAAAGAAATGCAAATCAAAACCACAATGAGATCCACACCTGCTGGGATGGCTATTTAAAAAAATACAGAAGACAGCAAGTGTTGGTGGAGATGTGGGGAAACTGGAATCCTTGTATATTGTTGGTGGGAATGTGAAATGGTGCAGTAGCTATAGGAGAACAGTGCAGAGATTTCTCAAAGGATTCAAAATACAAAACATCTCATGTATCCTATAAATATATACACCTCTGTACCCACAAAAATTAAAAACTAAAAACAGATCTAGCAAGTGTAAAACACAGCATATATCCAAAGGAATTGAAATTAGGGTCTTGAAGAGATATCTGTACTCCCATGTTCATAGCAGCATTATTCACAATAGCCAGGCAGTGAAAACAACCTAAGTGTCCACAAATGGATGAATGGATAAAGAAAATGTGATCTATCTATCTATCTATCTATCTATCTATCTATCTATCTATCTATAAAATACATGACTACTATTCAGCCTTTAAAAAGAAGGAAATCATGCTCTTGCCATAACATGGATGAACCTGGAGGATATTACGTTAAGTGAAATAAACCGGACACAGAGGGAAAAATACTGCATGATTCTACTTATGTGAGGGCTTCTAAAGTAGTCAAACTCATAGAAGCTGAGAGCAGAATGGTGATTGCCAGGTGATGACGGGAAGGGGAATGGGGAGATGTTGTTCAAAATGTATCAAGTTTCAGTTATGCAACCTGAATATGTTCTAGAGATCTGCTGTGTGACACAGTGGCTATAGTTAACAATATGGAATTTTATACTCTCAAATTTATTGAGACGGTAGATCTCATGTTAAGTGTTCTTACCACGAAAACAAACAAAACAACAAAGACACACAGGAGACTTTGGGAGGTGTTGGGTATTCTATTACCTTGATTGTGGTAATAGTTTATTGGTGTATGCATATGACATCACCAAATTGTAACTATTTACGGTTCCTTATACAGCAGGTCCTCTAATAATACTGTTTCATTATAATGTTGATGAGGATAAAATAATGTATTTCCAGCCAGGGCCACTGTCTGTGTGGAATTTACATGTTCCCCCTATATCTGCGGGGGTTTTCTCTGGGTCCTCCGGTTTCCTCTCACAACCCAAGGCTGTGCACATTAGGTGAACTGGCATGTTTACATGGTCCCAGTGCATAAGTGAAGGTGTGTGAGTGTGCCCTGCCATGGGATGGTATCCTGTATGAGGGTAGGTCCTGCCTTGTGCCCTGAGCTGCTGGATATGCTCAGCCACCTGCGTCCCTGAACTGGAACAAGCGGGTTGGAAAATGAATGAATAAATGAATGAGTTATGGGTTGGAAAATGAATGAATGAATAAAAGATGATTGTAAAAAAAAATTGTAAAATCTGCGATAATCATATAAATGCACGACAATAAACAGTGAAGTGTTTTGGGAGCCTGTCATATTTGTAATGGTTTTCAAACTGTGAGGTGGGAGGAGATGCTCCTGACAATTTTCACTTAGAAACATTTATTCCTTGATTTAATACACCACAATTACGACCATTGTGACTTGCTGATTTATCAAAAATTGGATAAATGTTTTACTTGTTTTTATTAATCTTTCTCAAGTGTATATATATTTCACATTTATTTCAGTGACTAATATTAGGAGTGTTGTAGTCTTTATTTAGAAGTTTGGTGATGTTTTTGTGACCAAAAATATGCTGTAGGAACTTGACTCTCGTTTCTATCCATCAGCTTATGGGGAAATGGGTTTTGTTATATGTTGTCTTGCTTAAAGTTGCAGTTTCCAAGAAATGATCAACAATATTAAGTGAGGACTTACTATATATCCATTATGCCTCAATAAAACGGTTGTTTTTTTTTTTTTTTTAAATATGAGATCTTTACCCAGGGTCCTGGTGACCAAAATTAAGGCCATGAAGACATTGAGTGATTTGATACATGTATCACCCTCCCGGGCCCCTGTCTCACTGGGCTGCCTACACTGGACAGTGCCCGGTTGCGCTTGGCCTAAAGAAGTGTTTATGTGGTTGTTGAAAGAATGAATAAAAAGCAGAGAGAATACATGCTTACTGATGGTTGTCACTGTAGAAAAGATAACTGGCTTGTGAATTCTTGGATGTCATTTTTTGTTTTGTTTCTTTATTTCAGGTTCATATTCTAAAGAGAGCAGGCACTGAGCAAACGTTTGTTGAACTGAACCAATCTGCGTGTTACGGGGATGTGACCTCTACTTTATGGTGTCAAACTAAACAAACACATACTTCTCCAGACAAATACTGAAACCGGTGAACTTCAAAATAAGGTAAAAAGCTCCTATGTTTCCATGCCGCATGATATGCCACAAAAAATCGAATGATAAGAACAAGAACAAAGTAGGTTATTTTGTTTGCTATTTAACTTGTGTGCAGGTCTTCACAGAATGAGAGGCATAGCAACACTCATGACCCCAGGCTAGTTCTGTTCTTTGCCAGTGTGTGGTTTGGGAGTTCTGTGAAGTGTTTGCAGTCGCTACTAATAATCCAGGTGACATGACAAACATTGCCATTCCCTTGGTCCGGAACAAATAGAGGAGGGCTCACTCGTAAGCAGCATCTGAGCAACAGGCTCACCAGACATCAGCCTCTTCACTCCGACTCTTCCAAACTCCAGCTCTCTTCATTAAGATATTCTGGAAGCAACTGAAGAGTTTCTACAAACGTTTTGGAAATTACAGGTGAAATATATGTGTTTCCTTTTCTCTTTGCCTTTTTGATACGGAATGATAACGAAAATTTAAGTTTTTATAATTAGGCTTTTTAAAAGGGAGGAGACCTTTAACTTTCATTTAAATGTGGAAAATTGCTTAATGGTATGGAAAATATGCCAAAGATGGTAAAGCAAGCAGGGAAGGCCTGCGCTAGATAACTCTGTATCTTGGTTGCTGTGGGGAAGGTGAGTGAACCATTTTTCCTGTGAGGCATTTTTGCAGATATTTGTAAGGTATTGTAGCTTTGAGAAGGAGTTTGGACAAATGTCCTCATGGCCTGTACATGTGGGCCATGTATAGGACTCGTGATTTGATCTTTAAGGCCTGGGGAAGCCCCTGGAGGGTGATAAACAGAAGAATAATATGATCCGTCTTAGGTTTTCCAGAGGAGAGTGGGTCACATCAGGGCAGGACTGGCTGGAGGCACAAAGACCCGTTAGGAAGCTATGGAGACAGTCCGATAAACAATGACTATGAGAGACTAAGAAGGGACACAGCAAAGAATGTAAAAAGAGTATGGGGAAGATGAGATGGAGTGGGGACATATTTAGGGACTCAGTCCCCAACTGGGAGAAGGAGAAGTTTAATATGACTCTGTGGTTTCTAACTTGGATGGTATTAATTTTTCGTATTGTTGAGACTACAATTTTTCATGTTGAATTAGTAACTGTTAAGCCACAAACGTATTTGCAGCCGGCAGAATGTAGCTCGAGAGGAGAAGCTTCAGGGCATCATGGCAAGAGCTTGGACTGTGGAGGCGGGGGTGGGTCTGTGTCTGAACCCAGCTCCTCCTGGGGGTGTGACTGCAGCCAAGTGCCTCGGAGATCCTCTTTTTTTTTTTTTTTTTTTTTTTGGAGGGGGTTTCCCGTTTTGCCCCCGGCGGGGCGGACTGGCCGGACACCACACAACCCCAACCCCCCCCCCCCT